>NW_005843056.1:35907-64063 GCF_000455745.1 Alligator sinensis
TGTGCACATTCTAGCATGAACTGGCAGGCATGGCATTTAGAAAAATGTCAAAATCAACATGGCATCATTGACGAATGGTATACATGTAAGTACCACGCTGTTCTTTTTAACCTGCAAAATGTAACATGATTTTCTTTCCCTCAATCTATTTCACCACAGTGTCTAACTTTGCACAGTAGAACAGCACTTTAAAAAGGAGAAAGAAAGTTAAAGCCACCATTGGTACCATCACACCTCTGCAAGCCCACAGATCCTGGTGCCTCATTTCACTGCAGGATATGACAACACAATTTCACAAGAGCTGCTTTTCAGTATGTTGGCATCACATTGCTCTGGTTCCACTTCCAAAACATCTGTGAATAATATTTCTAGTTATCTGCTGTTATGGAGCCAGTAGGTGGAGTAGTGAACTAGACTTGCACGAAGCACCATGATATTCCTTTCACAAAATAAAATTTTGGCTCATGAGAAATACTGGTCAAATTTCAGATCTCGGTTATACTGGTATACATTTAAATCATATTAATTCTGATCATTGTGATGATTTTTTTCTAAGACCATGTGAAGAATTTGTTTTGATTTTAGAAAATCTTCACTGGCTGAGTGGAAACTCTAGTTTTTGCCACATGTTTATTGGCTATAGCTATTTTCATCATTGAACAGTTTGTGAGTATAACTTTGCCCAACAAATTATCCTAGTTTATCAAGTTATTATCTTCCCCTCTATTAAGATGTTTGGCATAGTTTCACCTTCTCTTGAGAGGAACAGTGGTGAACAATAAAAGATGACAATATATATAATATGGGCATGTCTGGCTTGGATCTTCACTGCTTCCCATCTATTCCAGGAAACTATTTTAGAGACTATAATGGGACAACTCAATAAATAAATAACAAATAGATATATGTTATGAGAGGATGTGCACTCTGCATGTGGCCTTCAGCATTTAGTCAAGAATCATTTATTTTATTTCTTAAAAATAACGTGCCAAACTCATGAAGCTCTTCCCGCAAATGATTTCAAAGTTATTCCCAGATTAACCACCTTTTGAAAGATATTCTTATTGTGCCTGTTAGGCAGAGAGAAACTGAAACATAGGAAGGTTAGCTGACCTGCTCCAAGCCCTGTTCTATAGCAAGTTTGTGGCAGAGACCATAATAGCCTTGGGGAAGATGTACAAAGGCATTGCTGGTAGTCCTTCCCTGCCATTAGTCTCTGAATCTCTCTCCATAATATTTTAAAGCACAGGATACAGCAACTGTTAAATGCAGCACAAATAATTTATTAATCCTTACAAAATCCCAGTGAGGCAGGTAAATAACTACTTTATGTCCACTGAACAGATAAGTAAAGTGAGGCACAGAGAAGTGAAGTGACTTGTTCTGAGGGGGAAAGGAGTCCAGGAGAGTTGGCTGGACTTTAAAGAAACCTTACTGAGGGTGCAGGAACAAATCACCCAATGTGCAGGAAGAACAGCAAATATGGCAGGCAACCAGATTGGCTTAGCAGAGAACTATTTGATGAGCTTAAACACAAAAAGGAAGCTTACAAGAAGTGGAAGGTTGGACAGATGACTAGGGAGAAATATATTGCTTGGGTATGCAGAGATTAAATCAGGAAGGCCAAAGCGCAACTGCAATTGCAGCTAACAAGGGACATGAAGGGTTATAAGAAGGATTTCTACAAGTACGTTAGCAACAAGTGGAAGGTCAGAAAAAGTGTGGGTCCCTTACTGAATTGGGGAGGCAACCTAGTGACAAATGAGGAGGAAAAGGCTGAAGTACTCAACCTTACCTTTTTTACCTCAGTCTTCATAGGTAAGGTCAGCTCCCAGACTACTGCACCAGGCAGCACAGTTTGGGGAGAAGGTGAGCAGCCCTCAGTGGTGAAAGAACAGGTTAGGGACTATTGAGAAAAACTGGATGTGTACAAGTCCATGGGGCCAGATGCAATGCACCCATGGATGCTGAGGGAGTTGGCTGATGTGATTGCAGAGCAGCCGGCCTTTATTTTTGAAATCTTGTGGTGATTGGAGGAGGTTCTGGATGATTGGAAAAGGGCAAATACAGTGCCCATCTTTAAGAAAAGGAAGGAAGAGGATCCAGAGAGCTATAAACCATTCAGCCTCACCTCAATCCCCAGAAAAATCATGGAGCAGGTTCTCAATGAGTCCATTTCTAAGCACGTAGAGGAGAAGAAAGTGATCAGGAACAGTCAGCATGGATTCATCAAGGGCAAGTCATGCCTGACCAACCTGATTGCTTTCTATGTTGAGATAACTAGCCCTGTGGATGTGGGGAAAGCAGTGGATGCAGTATACCTTGACTTCAGCAAGGCTTTTGATACAGTGTCCTAGAGCATTCTTGCAAGCAAGCTGAGGAAGTATGGGTTGGATGAATGGACTATAAGGTGGATAGAAAGCTGGTTGGATTGTCAGGCTCAACCAGTATTGATCAATGGCTTGAGGTCTAATTGGCAGCCGGTATCAAGTGGAGTGCCCCAAGGGTTGGTCCTGAGGCTAGCTTTATTCATTATCTTCATTAACTATCTGGAAGATGGGATGGATAGCACTCTAAGCACGTTCATGGATGACACCAAGCTGGGGGCTGTAGTAGATATACTGGAAGGTAGGGCTAGAATGCATCACTGACCTAGATAAATTGGAGGATTGGGCCAAAAGAAATTCATGGGTTCTGCACTTAGGATGGAAAAATCCCATGCACAGCTACAGGCTTGGGATCATCTGGCTAAGCAGCAGCTCTGCAGAAAAGGACCTGTGGGTTACTGTGGACAATAAGCTGGATATGAGTCAGCAAT
This sequence comes from Alligator sinensis, assembly GCF_000455745.1. Lineage (NCBI taxonomy): Eukaryota > Metazoa > Chordata > Crocodylia > Alligatoridae > Alligator > Alligator sinensis. The sequence goes on from NW_005843056.1 coordinate 38,726, forward strand.
GTGTCCTTGTTGCCAGGACGGCTAACAGCATGCTGGGCTGTGTTAGTAGGAGCGTTGCTAGCAGATCAAGGGAAGTCATTATTCCCCTCTATTGTGCACTGGTGAGGCCACACCTGGAGTGCTGTGTCCAGTTTTGGGCCCCCAACTACAGAAAGGATGTAGACAATTTGGAGAGAGTCCAGCAGAGGGCAAAAAAAATGGTTAGGAGGCTGGGGCACATGACTTGTGAAGAGAAGCTGAGGGAACTGCGCTTATTTAGTCCACAGAATAGAAGACTGAGAGGGGATTTGATAGCAGCCTTCAAGTACCTAAAGGGTGGCTCCAAAGAGGATGGAGCTAAATTGTTCTCAATGGTGGCAGATGACAGACCAAGGAGCAATGGCCTCAAGCAGCAAGGGAGGTTTAGGCTGGATATTAGGAAAAAGTTTCTCATGAGAAGGGTGGTGAAGCACTGGAACAGGTTACCTAGAGAGGTGGTGGAATCTCCATCCTTGGAGGTTTTAAAGGCCTGGCTTAACAAAGCCCTGGCTGGAATGATTTAGTTGGGGATGGTCCTGCTTTGAGCAGGTGGTTGGATTAGATGAACTCCTGAGGTTCGTTCCAACCCTGATTTTCTATGATTCTATTATTTTCTCAGCAAGTTAACAGCTGATCTGCAATCAGAGGCCCCTATTTTTAAAGTGTTTCCTCAGTCTATTTCACTACTTTTTCCCATTTATGAACCCACTGCATAGACATCAAGACTCTCCTGTCATCCTTTAGCAGTCCCTTATGACTGTTTGTTGGCAAGATTCATTTACAACAGGTAAGACAGAGGTTTATGCTTGTAAAATGAAGGGATGATTGACAAGCTAGGCAACTCACTAGTTAAATGTGCACACACAACATCTCTGTCTCACGAATAACCCTCCAATGCAGACACTTCTTCATAAATAAGCAAGCAAATACATAGTATGTGCCTTTATCCTGATGGTTCATTAAAAATTAGATGTCACTGGCTACTTCATTTGCATGGTCTTTTGCATGTTTGAGATTTCTCTCTGACCAGGACCCAGCATTAAAGTTTTATATTTTCCTTTTTGAGCACTGATGAATAAGACAGATGATCTATAGCAGAGGTGGCCAACCTGCAGCATGCATACCACAGGTGACATGGGTAGCCAGTGTGTGGCATGCAGCAGATCAGGGAGGGGACAGGTAGCAGGGAGCAGAAAGTAGAGCAGCAGATTGGGTGATTATAGGGGATTGGAGAGTTATCTGGGGAGGGTCTGGGGCTTACCTTCTAAAAAGGTTGGCCCCACTGATCTAGTGTAACCCAAACTCACAAGTAAGACTGAAAATAAACCCAAGGAAAAAAAAGGGCAGTTGATTTCTTATACTTATCACATCAGGAGGCAGCTGCAATTTTGCAGTAAAAGCTTTTAAAATAATGGGGAGAAAAAAAACCCCAGAGTTCTGTGGTGGACTATTTGTGTGTAGCACTCTAGACTTCAGCCAAGCACTGTAGATTAAAGCTATTACTATGATTACATAAGAACAACATGGAAACTTGCTCAGGATTTTTATTTATTGTGGTCAGCCAGAATTCTCTCTCATGCTCATTTAGTACATTCACCGCTTTTTAAACAAATACTTTTTAATCTCATGGCAATATATGTATCTGACTAAATGTTCCACTGGGCATTGTATCAAAAATGCCTTATTTTGCCTCTGGTATTTTCATCTAGTGGCAACAGGGTGTCATTACTTCATTTTCACCTTTTGGGGAGCTAGATTCCATAGAGCGATATTTATGAACAATAAATAATAGTCTCATAAGATTCTAGCTGCTGTGAAATACATAAATATACATAATTTTAGCTCAGAAGAATTTGCAACCTGGAAGATAGATTAAAAATAACAGAAAGGAAGACAACATGCAGGCAGAGTGAAGGATGATGGCTGGCTCATATACTATGGATTCTACTTTGTGCACATGCACACACATGCATGTACATAAACCAACCATCATCTGTCCTTCCAGCAGTCATTAGATGACCACTTATAGCAAAAATGTGTGCTTGGGAAGGATTTCAGTGACAGAAGGCTCATGGAGTGGTTTCAGAATTTGGGAGGGACGTTCTATGCGTTTGGAAGAAAGCAATGGCCTATTAATTAATCAAAATCGGGAAGAGATACATAACAAAACAGCAGGCTCACTAAAGCTGATTTCAAACAAAACTTAAAGGAACTCATAGCAACAGTCATCCAACAACAATGGAACCTAGAAATGCTTGCAACACATCAGCCTTTATTTTGAAAAACCTGGGCTCAAATCCAGAGTGCCAACCTAGCAGTACATTAGACTGTATAACTCTGAAACCATCTGCATGGTCAAGAGGAAATTCCATTGCTCAGGGGAAACCCTCTGAGGAATATGGCACATGCAGAAGATGAAATAAGATGACTTAAGAGAGAATGAAGAAAAAGAAGTTAGATTAACTCTAATTCAAATTCTCCTAAATCTGGCAGGAAGGAAAGAGGTATTGAGGAACAGAAATTGAAAGGGCAAGGTAAAGATGAGTCATTTGAATTAAGAATTGGGGGGGGGTTGTTTTTTTTTAAATAGACGGTACTGGTTATATGAAATCTTACAGACAAAAGGCAAGATTCCAGATCCTCAGTTGGTGTAACCCAGGGCACATCTATACATGCACTTCAATGTGCATTAGCCTATTTTACTGTGCATTAAAATGTCACAAAAAAACCCATGGGTTTTTCGCTAATGCCCATTAAAAACCATGGGTATTGCTAATGCCCATTAAAATAGGCTAATGTGCCTTTTTTCTAGTACCTCACAATGGAGGTACTAAATTTAATGTGCATTAGCAAAAGCGTATTAGTGAAAATGGAGATGTGTCTACAGTGTAGTACAATGGAAGCCAACAGAGCCAGGTTGATTTATATCAGTTAAAGACCTAGTCCTAAGTGCATATAAATGAAATAGACAAAACACAAAAGGGAGTGCATGCAATCTGTTCATTCACAGGAAGAAGTGAAGCATCAGGACAGAGGTGAGTGATTAGTGACAGAAAGCTCTGAAAAAAAGGAAGTGGCTTGCAAGAGGAAACTAAGACCTGGTCATATTCTGAAGAAGGGAAAGGCTGTCTTTATATGGTGCATCACAAAAAAAGGCTCAGAAATGCAGATCAGAAATGGCTTTACGATTTAGGGTCCAAGGCTGGCCTCTCTATGTTGGGAGCAGAAAAGGCTGTACATCCTGTCCTAAATTTCCCCTGAGGATAGGGAGGTACTTGGCTGGTGTATCGAACCTAATGCCATACATGACATAGAGCTGCTGCTCTTAAAAAGAGAGGGAATGGTCAGAGTATGCAATATAGGTACTGGCCCCTATATATGTACATGAATAAGCTACTATTTATGGAAGCTATAAAAAAGTGTATATTATTAAATATTCTGAATATGCAATCATAACCATTCACAATCATAACTGTGCTACCTTACATTGCATGAATGTTGCTGTTTGCATCAGGCTTCTAAATTATAAACCATATACCCATTATCAGACAGTGTCATGGTAGGTTCTAATTAAGCAATAATACATTTTGACACATAACAGTAGAATTTCACTTGTCACATTTGTGTTCCAGAAAACTAGATTTGTTCAAGTTAATTTGCACCTTCTCTGCAACCAGTCCTTGACGGTTACTTTTTGAAACAAGGAAAGCTGAACGTTTATTAAACAGGCAGTATAATACACTGTCCTGTATATCATCATCAAATGGCTGCTGAGATAAAAACAGTTTTAGTTATAGTTGTCTTTAAGACGCATGCACAATCTTCATGGCACTGAGTGAGAGGGTGGGTGATGATCACCACTGATCATTTGTACTGGGGTTTCTCTTCCCTTTGTTTCAGCTAGCAGGGATAGTAGAGTGCACAATCAGAGCTCAAAGCTGTTACCCTGTTTTCATGCAGTTAAATCTAACCTTGAATTCTAATACTAATAATTAGAAATTATAGAGATGAAAAAGATTTCTGACCTTCATTTTTCATACTCTCTGCTATTGCGTGTCCCGCAAAGTATACAAATAGTGTGCAACCAGATTTGTAATGCTGTTTTGTATTGCCAGGAAAACAGATGCAGGTTAGGAATTGTGCCCACGTGTGTGGGCGTGTGCACGCCCACACACACACACACACACACACACACACACACAGCTTCACCAGCTTCATATTTTCTTTTATTGAAGTCTGATAACTTTCCTCCACCACTGACCAACCCCACCATTTCCCAGTATAGTCAGCCATATGCAGAAGGTCTTCATTCTATATTTGGTTAAAATGCATGTGTTGTTATTAAATAGTTTTGTTTTTTCCTTCTTCAGTAGCACTTTCCTTCAATTGGTAAGAGGACGAAATAATTTTCTGCAATACAAATAACAACCATTTAATTGTTACTAACGTACAAGATCAGGAATCAGAAGACATGAGTTTTACTTTTCACTTTGCCACAAACTTCCTGTGTGACTGTAGGCAAAATGCATAACCTATCCATCCCTCAGTGTCTATGACTGTTAAATGGAAATTAAAAGAATGATTCACTAGAGAGTACTTGCAAGTTACTTATTAATATTAGTAAAAGAGTTGTGAAATGATTACCATCTTGATCACCCCTAGGGATTAATTTGGGGACTTCCAGAACTAGAAAGATAAGCCTACTGTGTGAGCTAACTTCTATACTATGAACTATAATAGATACATACCTACATAATTCACAAGCCTCAAATATGATTACAATATGCAGCTTCAGTGCTCCTACAGTGTTAACTGTCTTTATGGATATGTGCAGGTAGCAGGGATGGAGAACAGTAATAGGGAATACAAACATTATCAGTCAGATGTTTTAATTTTTTATGTTGTTTAATTGTTTTGGGTTGATGGTGATCTCTCCTATGGAATGAGCTCTTTATCTTCTGCTGAGTACTCCATTTCCCAAGTAGCATGATTTCCCGGTTAAAGCCACTAATGACTTCTTCTAAGCATCATTTTTCCTGTGTTGAATTACACATTATTCTCTCTATCTGCAAAATCTAATGTCTTCAAAGAATTGCAGTTATCAGCAGTTGTCAAGCTGATTCAGGCTGTTCAAACCCAAGTTGGGCTACGTGGGATTTACAGGGAATTTTTTTTTCAGAGAAATGATTTACCCTTACTGCTTTCTCTGCAGTGGGAAATGGGAATCTCATTCATAATTAGAACTATTGATCTTTGCACTACATCTTTTCACAGTGAGCTGGGGCATATACATGGAAACTTAACAAGCTCCCCAGATTCCAAAGATAAGGCAGTGTTTTTTTCCTAAAGAACTCTAGTTAGCAGGGCTGACCTACAAAGGCCTTAGTCTTATCACTGACTACTAGTACACATGTCAATCACGTGGATGTGACAGCAAACCTGTAAAAATGCTACAGTTTTCCAAATGAGAAATGTATTTATTAGATGCAGGTAGGACAGATGGCAACTCCTTTGCTGAAATTTTAAATTCGCCCACTATACTTCAAACAATGGTTTACGGAAGGAATCAAGACATACTGTAAAACAAGCAAAATTCAACAGCAGAAGCTATAAGACCCCACAGCCTTTAACTTGTTATAAAGACATGCTGTCCATTTAGAATCTAGTCATGTGGTGGGGGGGGAAGCGAGGAGTGTGTGTTGTGGGGGGGGATTGCTGAACGGAAATTGAAAAATGAGTCTATTTAAGTTCTGCCAGGAAAAAGTGATGAATCATAGAACAGAAATACAAAGGCACACCTTTGTGGCCTCTGTCCAGGTTTTTATCCTATGCAGCTGGAAACCTGCCACTAGGGCACAGCTGAGTATTCCACGGGTAGAAGGGACTCTCCACATACGATGAAGCTGAAGTAAGTTTTATATACCTCACCTCCTTTTTTTCCCCATAGCATAGCAGGAGTTCGATGACTGGGAGGGCATATGGCCACAGAACTGTGCCTCTAAGGTATGTCTATTTGGTACAATGTAGTGCAGCGCAGAGATGTCTGAGTTAATTCTGAACAAGCTAGTATGTGCTAGTTATCCCAGCACTCCACTCAAGATTATCTAGCCCTGCTGAGAGGTAGAAGTTATGAGCCCAGACTGTAACACTGCTCTATGCTTCCAGTATCCAAGTAGCCTGATTTTCCACGGATGGCACTCCATTGTGTCATGTAGACCTCCACTTAGATACACCAGCTTCCAGTCTGGAGGAATGGAGAAAGGCTTTCCTCCATTCTCAATTATTGTATCCAGCATAGTGTGATGAGACCTTGGGATCTGGCACTTCCTAGTTTTTTTTCTGTAAAAATGGATGTAAATTGCTGGGGATTAAATGAAAACAGAAGATACTGAAGTAGAATGATCTCAGAGGAAAATGGAACCACTGTATAATTACTACTTAGCAAACACCCACTCTAGCCAATGTGGGAATTTTGCTCAAAGGATTGCTTATGAAGTGGACCTACAACAGTCAAACAAACAAACAAAAGCCGGCCTGCTGTATCCATATCAGAGAGACATGGTCAGGAAGGCTCCAGGTGTTAACTATCAAATTCTCTCACTGAAAAGGGATCAAAGAGGAACATCTTTGAACAGCAGTAAAGCATGTGCAAAAAAGCCTATTTTTCCAGGAACACGGACATCTTGTCCATATCCGATGGATTATTTTTCAGACAGAAATATTGAAAGCTAAGAATAAATCCTTAGGGCTCTGAAAGGGATGCATTAGCTCATTTTCTTAGCAAATGAGGGAGTGTTGCAAATAGATTCTTTTAGAGTAGGCATCAATGTAAGTGTAATTTAAAATTTCATGCAAAAACTGGCAATATGAAGGTTGAGAAGTCTTGAATGGGAACTCAGAAGTGAGGAAATTACAAGTATTAAGATTGTTTTTTTCTGAATTGTCCAGTCAGCCACACTATTCATATTATAGAGATTTTAAAAATGTAAGGAATAAAGGTAAGTTTCAAAAGTAGTTTAAGCACAGTTTAGGTACTTCAATCCAAGAGAGCAATTAATAGAAAACCCTCTAAGCCTACTTAACTGCCTACATTTAAAACTGAAACCTCTAGGTTCAGCATCTAGGGCACTTGTACATGTGATGGGGGTTTAGTCCCCTAAATTGGAACAGTGGGTTTTTAATTGTGACAATTAAAAGCCCACCCTTTCAACTTAAGGGCTTCTGTCACTGTTATGGCGAGGGACCTGATTGTTTTTTTTCGCGGAGCCTGCCCATCTCTCCCACAGCCAGGATCGGCTCTGAGTTGTGAGGGACCCTGGTCCTTCCCTCTGCAGCAGTGGCACCCCACCCCGCGGCTGCCCAGGTAGCGGGCAGGTACTGCCCCAGATCAGAGGCAGCACCCAGCCTGAGCCAACTGTTCCCTGAGCCCAACCTGGGGCAGCATCCAGCTTGCTAGCAGCCTGCCCAGGTGGGCCTGGGGGATACTCTCACCATGGAGGGAACAACTGGGTCCTCCCCACAGCTCAGGGGCTGCTTGGCCTGCTGGCAGCTCTCCCCTCAGCTGCAGGAGACATGGGCAGGCTTTGTGAGGAAAAAAAAAGGTCGGGCCTCTCACCATTTCTGCCTTCTGCTCGCCTCTCCCGCAGTGGGGAGGGGTAGGGGGTGAGATGTCAAAAGAGTGCAACGTTACAAATAGCTACAGTGCAAAATAAACTACATGTGGATATGGTTTAGTTTGCAATGTAACAAATTCATTTAAATCATAAAAAACCCTCACATGTACAGCGTGATTTAATTAAACTGCAAAAATGGGCAATTTTCGTTACATGTACAAGTACCCTTAAAGATCTTCTACTGCATATGCTCAATGGTGCTGCAAAATTGGCACAGTCAAGAATTCAAGGTCCACAAACTCGACATCTTTGGCCTAAATCCCCAGAGGAGTCTGATCCAGCAGGTGTGGTATAATTGAGTCCAGTACCATAATCCGTTCCATACAAAAATCCAGGAGGAGCAAGTTCTGATGGTGCTTATGACTTTTTACATACCTTCCTACTGGTTAGGACACTGAGATCTCTGGAATGGGAGCTCTAGTTTCTAGGCCACCTCAACCTGATGTGGTTCAAATACACATCTATCACCTCCAAGGAGATTAACTTAACCAACAGGCTAGAAGCAAGGCTGTAACATGAGGGACACTCTCCATCATTACCGTGGGCCATTCTTCCAGGGCTTGGTGTTCTGCATTCTGGTTCCTAATCCAAAAACTGCTTATGCCATTAGGCCCAGCACTGCATCAAATCAGCTATGGTACTCCTGCTTTGTGAGAGGGTGCACATAAAGTATATCTCAGTACAGTGCTCTCAGTTGCCAGGCTACAGTGATAGAGACATGTCATTAATGTGCACTAGAAATCTCTGGGTCAGACGGACAAACACCATTGAAGTTAATGGGAACATGCTGATTTACACTAGTTATCCCTCAGCTCCTTGAATTATTTCATAACTATTTAATAAATGGAGTCATGTTTTATAAATTTTGTCTACCATTTTACTGCACTGAAAAAGATACTTGTAATATAAAGTGATCTTAAATATGCATCATGCCAGAATTTCAGCTTACAAAGATCAGTCAGGGTAGCATCTGTGGACTCACAGAAGTAAAAGGATTTATATCAGCTAAAAACCTGGCCCACTATGTCTAAATGACATACCACTTTGGTATTTAAATACCAGTAAGGATGGATAAGAGTAGGAACAGTAGTAGTCTAAAGGCCTGACCTAAAAACCATTGATGGCAAAGGAGAGACTCCCATTGACTTCAAGGGGCTTAGACCAGTGGTATGCAAAATACAGCTGTGGGCCAGATCCAGCCCACCAGGCAATTTCATCTGGCCTGTGGGCACCCACCAATTATTTGTACCCTAACCAGCCTGTGCTCCTTGTTCCCGCCCTCATGCGCAGGAGGTCTCTGGCCTAGTTCACGTGCATAGCTTTTGGACAGGGCCGCTGCTGCCACTGCTGCAGTCACCAGGGGACCTGCTAGGCTTCCCTGGCCTCTAATGGTTCCTCCTCCTGTCCCTGCTGCATCATTTGTTCCAAGCACCAGGTAGGGAAATGGTGGCAGTGGGTGAGAGGGTGGGGGGTGGAGTGTGGAGCATGGGCTAGAACTGGCAGGAGCCCAGAGCTGGGGCCTGCATCCAGGGGGGCAGCAAGAATGCGAAGTTCAGGTGGACAGGATGTTGGTGTGAGTGTGTGGGGTGTGAGGAAGGGTGTGGGGGGGTGAGGACCTCTCCCCCACATGCTTTCCCAATGGTACATAGCCCCTGCCACCACCAGCAGCAGCAGCCAGTGGTGGGGCCTCTGGGTGTTCATGGCCTACATGGGCACTGCCACTCAGCAGCGCATAGCTCCAGCCAGGTCTTGCAGCTGCACATGGTGGTAAGGAGTAGAGCCAGGATGGCCTGCCTCTAGTGTGTGGGGCTCCCCACAGGTCACGTTCAGCTTCCAGCACTCATGAGCCACTGGCTCCCTGCCACCACATGCAGCTGCCGAGACTCTGCTGGGAAGTGGGGGTGGGGTTCCCTCCACTTCCAGTGGAGTCCCAGGACCTGCACCTGGTGTCACGGAGTGAGGAAGGCAACTGGCTCCATCGTGCGGAGCTTCTCCCGGTGGCGCGCAAGTGCTAGGAGGTACATGTGACCCATGGGGAGCCCTGAGCAATAGAGGCAGGCTGGTCTGGCTCCATTCCTTGCCACCATGTGAAGTTGCTGGAACTGGCTGGATTTGTGCACTGCTGGGTGGCAGTGCCTGCATGGGCCATAAGCACCCTTAGGGCCCACTGCCAGCTGCTGCTGCAGCCAGTGGCAGGGGCTGTGCACCATGAGGGTAGTATGTCAGGGGGTCTCCAAAACCCCCCACCCTCCCTCACATGCCACAAATGTCACACACCCAGACCCTGCCCCCACAATACCCCCACATATACACCCCCCAACATACCTTCATTTACCCCACATACAGCCACACCCCCTCACAAACCCCAGAAAAACACTCAGATGCACACAGACTCCACACTCCACCATACACACAACCACCCCTCCAACCACACTCCACAGACTCCCCCATATACAATACGCAAAAGTAAGGTTTTATTTTTGAGCTGTATCCTCTCACCTCTATATACACTATGCAAACACAAATAAATCAGGACTTTTTTTTAAAATACAATTTAAATATGTTATAGTAGATGTCTGACTTTTAGTATATGAGTTGTTTTTGGGGGGGGTTTCTGGTTCCAAAGTGGCAACCCCCCGTCCCAAAAGAAGTACTTCTGGGGGCAAGGGGAGGGACTTATGGTCCCAAGATGATGGCTAGGGTACCTGTCAAGGGGTGGGGCTACCCTTGCAGACCTTGACAGATCTCCAAAACCATTAAGCAGCCCTTCAGCTAAAATAATTGCCCACCCATGGCTTAGACCAAACACCAAACTAAGTATGATAAATCTGTTATGGTTGCAGCTTAGCCCTGCTTGGCTTACTCAGATAACTATTGAAGTTAACAAAACTATTCATGAAAAGGGAGCAGGTCTAGGTCCTATGTATTTTCTCTATTGTAGCTGTTTGGCATTCTTACTTGTGCATCAGCTAGTTCAAATTGCAAGGCTGCTTTATTATTCTTTTGCCCTGTGATGGGGTACTGGGTCAGCTTCCCAGTCCCCATGCTGCAGTCTACTCAGGTAACTGTACTGACCTGGGAATCAACAGGTCTTACTCCTCAGAGGATGTACAACCGGAAGCCAGGCTCAGTTACCACTGGGCATGTCTACATGTGCAATTAGTGTGACTGAATATACTCTGGCTCAATTTGAGCTTGAATAAAATGATCTGGAAATCAATGTCCACACATGCGTTTTTTACTACAGTGTAGGATAGTACCTCTGTCTGATGGGACTATCCTATGCTGGAGTAAATTAGTCTAATATGCACTAATTGTGGTGCATGCATAGATGGTGACTCTTTACTGTGAGTTAAATTAGTTTAATGTGCAGTAAAGCGCACATGTAGACACGCCCACTGAGAGTCCTCCCCTCTCTGAGTCTGACTTTTACACCAGTCCTGGAGATCTGGCATTGGCTACAAGCATACCAGGAGAGGGCCAGCCCAACCCAGATGCTCTCTTCAACCCTTTTCTTGCCAGGGGATAGTCAGTGCACACCATCACATGCCCCAAGATTCACACATATATATCCCAGAGAAGAAAACTTCTTCTTCATTTGACATTTCCAAATGAACTAAAAAGGCTACAGAACTTGATCTGCATATTTCAGAGTTCACAGGCATTCATTTGAATATCTGTAGCTGAGAAAACTGTGTTTAAAGGATAAAAGATATGTCTTAGCTTCAGGAGTCCCTGTAGTAACCAACTAATAAAACCCTTCATTTCCATTTCTGATGCAAATATAGGAAAATGCTGTTCAAAAACTAGATTTACTATTTATGGCTATAGATTGGGATGAAAGCTCCTGCAGCTTTTTTTTAAACCTGACACACTGCTTAAAATATAAATACTAGTGACTGATTTTTTTTAGATGAAGGTTATCAGATGCAAGATTTGGCCATGATAATGCACCAGCATTAATGGCATTAACTATTTCATTTACGAACGAAAATAATTGGAAACATTTACTATGGCAGTGTATAGGTTTATAGTTTTGCAGTATAAAATAAGAACCTTATCTCTAGCAAAGCTTGCAATTTTGATGTCAAAATACATAATTTCCAAATTAGACTACAAAAACAATTCCTTTTAAATCCTAATATTTAGGACTTGAAGTATTGTGTCCAGTTTTGGGCCTCACACTTCAAGAAGGATGTGTACAGATTGATGAGACTCCAGTGCAGAGCAACAAAAAAGATTAGTAGCCTGGGAGGCAAGACTTATGTGAAAAGGCTGAATGAAAGAGGTTATATTTAGTCTACAGAAGAGAAGACTTGGTGGGGATTTGATAACAGTCTACAAATGCCTGAGAGGTGATTACAGAGGATGGAGATGGGCTTTTCTTTGTGACCATAGGGGACAGGATTAGAAGCAATGACCTCAAGCTGCAGCAAACGAAATTTAGGTTGCAGATTAAGAGGAACTTTGTAATTATGGAAGTGGTCAAGTATTGGAACAAGCTACCTAGAGAAATTATGGCATCTCCATCTTTGGAAGTTTTCAAAAGTAGGTCTGACAGACACTTGGCTCGGATAGTTTAGTCAGGGATGATCCTGCCTTGGGTAGGGAGCTGGACTAAGTGACATTGTAAGGATCTTCAAGACCCATTTTTTAGGCCTGTGCGAAACAGCAAGTATTAGCTTCAGATTTGGATTCAGTCGATTCGGAGGGAGAGTAATTCAATTTGGTGATTTGAATCACTGTCCCAATTCGATTTGGCTGATTTGGGTCCAAAGATTTGGCCCTGATTCGGAGATTTGGACATAGACTAAACAGGCAGCAGTCCTCACCACGCTGGACACAGCTGCCTCCAGCTGGTAAGTCTGTTGAGGTGGGTGGAGGGGGGAGGGAAGGGGTATGTGGGGGAGGCAGATCAACATCCCCATGGTGAAGGAGGGACGGAGACTGGGGCTGCGGGTGGGGCAAGCTGTACAGCCAGGGCAGGGAGTCATGGGACTTGGGGAGAAGGGCTCCTGCCACTGCATGCCACCAGTCTGGGAGGCCATGGGAGTGGCTGTGTGCCCCCAGATATGTGTGGTGCAGGCTGGGATGGGCTGTGCTCCGGACAGGCAGTGGCTGGGGCTCTGTGGGGGGGGCTCTGTGGGGGGGCTGTGATCTGGGCTACACTTTGGGTCAGTCCTAGCTCCACCTGCCCTGCGGAGCGCAGCCCAGCAATGGGCAACTGAGGCTAGCTTCCCAGGGTGCAGCCCTGGCTCCGCCTACCCCACAAAGTGCAGCCCGGCAGTGGGGACTTGCTGTCTGGAGTGCAGCCCTAACTCTGCCCGCCCTGTGGAGTGCAGCCCAGTGGTAGGTGACTGGAGCTAGCCTCCCAGATTGCAGCCCTGGCTCCACCCACCCTGCAGAGCACAGCCCAACAGTGGGGGCAGCCTTGGCTCTACCTGCCCCATGTAGCATAGCCCAGCAGTGGATGGCTGGGGCTAGCCTCCCAGAGTGCAGCCCTGGCTCTGCCCACCCCACAGAGTGCAGTGGAGTGGGGTCTATGGGGTGGCTGCAGCCACCCTAAAATTCCCCATAGCCCCTGCCACCAGCCCCTGGGTGCACATGCCCACTGTCATTTCCTGCCGCTGCTTGCCCAGACAGGGCAAAGTCGCAGCTTTATGGGAGGTGTGGGGAGGCTGGGCAAGCAGCGGGAGGGCATAGCCCCCCTCCCAGCACCTTCCACTGCCCGCCCAGAGCACAGCCTGGTTCATCCCACCCCACACAGATCCAAGGCACATGCCCACTCCCATGCTCTCCCAGACCACAGCATGCAGCCGCATGCAGGGACAGCAGCCCCCATCCCCCAGTCCTGCGCCCCTCCCCCCCAGCTGGGCAGCTTGTCCCAGCCCCACCTGTTTAGTCTATGGCCAAATCTCCAAATCAGCACTGAATCTTTTCCATATTGATTCAGAGGCTTCTGATTTGATTTGGACCTTTTAATTGGTCTACCGATTTGATTTGGATTTGGAGATTCAGCCGCTGAATCGGGCCGAATCTCCTCTGAATCAAATCAGCCACTGAAGCTTCGCACAGCCCTACTATTTGCCTATGACCTTATTATTCTATAAATCAAATTAATCCTTTTTATTTAAAAAAAATGTTGTTATTCTCCAGAGGAGGAAAAAAAGAAGAATAAAACTCGTCATGACTGATCCTATTATATGAGGGCATATTTGCCAGATTTTAATGTTAGTTATATTAAGAACTCTTTTCATGCATATTTTAAGTACTGTGTCAATGACGCCTGAGCTGAAGAGGTTTAGAATATCTGCTGACTGGGGCTAGGGTTTCAGCATATAACTTTGTAAATGCTTGAAAATACATGCCTTTAAATGTCATCTGCTGGCCTACATTTACTGTAATGGGATGATGCTAGCAATCATAGGAAATTTCGAGAAATTTTCCTACTGCAGACAAGGTTATTGATATATATTTAAGCCATCATCCTTGTATACCCTGAAGCAATTCTACAAGTATATCAGTGTAACCCTGGTATAACTCCATTAAACCAGCATTTGTCTGGAATAAGTCCAAAGCCAAAACATGAATGTTATGGTCTCAGATAAAATTATATCTTGGAAAGGTGTCTCTTGGCATTAAAACAGTTTTTTAATATATTGAACGTAAAATCATCATAAATGGTGTCTAATTCTGAAGGTGTACATTTTTCTGCACATTTGAATTTGTGTACCTAAAGTTTGACGTCAAATTCCTCCAAGCACTAATTCTAGCATATGGTCTTTCCCACCAAAATCTAGGTGCACTAACTGAGAAACCCATACTTTGACTATTTGATCTTGGAGCCAAGCCCAGCAGTACTTATTCCATCTTCACTGGGTGCATCTACATGAGACATTTACTGCACACTAGACTAATTAGCTGTGGAATAAATGTTGCGCGTCTACATGTATATCCCTAGTAGGCTGGAGTAAACTAATTTACTCTGCAGCAGGATAGTACTTGTAAATACAAATACTATCCTACTGCAGATTTTTAACTCTCCAGCAGTGCACATGTAGGTGCTGCGCCAGCTGGCTGGGGATGAGGGAGCTGCCCCAGGCTAGCAGGTGACCTCTGGGACCCCCTGCCAACTGGGGCTTCTCCAACCTGGCTCAATGTGCAGCAGTCCCAGGCACACATGCAAATGGTGCACCCAGGGCAATAAACTCTGGAGCAATAAGTTTTGTGTCAATATGCACAGGTAGATGTGCCCACTGAGGCACAACTCCAACTGCAGTAAAAGTCTCAGTGAACCTCAAATGACATTTTTTTTCAGTTTCTTTTGAACCACTACAGAATTAGATGATGGGTAGTATAAATTGACAAAACAATCTCTTGCAAATTCTGATCCCAGATTTGCAGAATCTTGCTTCTAAATACCCTGGAGGGACCTAGGATAAGGAATAAGACTCTGAAAACAAATCTGGCCATTAATCTGAGGTTTCTGTTCTGTTATTAGACCTGCATTATCTTGATTTCTTCCACCAAAACAAAATGGTTAGTATTAATACAAAACAGAAAGTTATGTCTGGAGGATTTGGTAAAGTGAGCTTACTCTAGGCATTTTATTTTTGAAGCCTTTTCATCAGTTTATTAGCCTATATTCTATCTAGCCATGAATAATGTGATAGTGGTGATTTAAACTAAATTGCAGCAATTTGTAAGTTACATGGCTTAAGGCTAATCTTCCAAAAGGATTGTTTTAGTCTAGATTCACAGTATGATGGTGAAGTGGAAGATAAAACAAAAGCATACTGTCCCAGGTTGGAGTAATTTGTCAACTGTGATATGTTGACAGAACCTCAAAGGTAATTGTCAAAATTCCCTGAACTTAAGCAACGTGTTCTGAATACCTCAACCTTCCAGAATAAAACTGGCTTAAAAAATAAGAAGAAAAAGGAAAAAACGAAGTGTTAAAAATGCCTCAGCCTCCTGTACTCACAAAAGAAAAAAAATATAATAGCAATGGGTTTCCCAAATTAGCAACCAAGACTTTGTCATGCTTGGTGCATACATATAACAATAATAAGATATGTCTTATTCTTGTATGTCTTTTTGTCTCAGACCAACACAGCTACCAAGTACACCCCTGTAACATGGAAGATGCTGAATTTCAGCCAATTTTGAATTTTAAACTTCATTGCAGAACTACAAGGAAGTTTTTTTACCTCCCTGCCTCCCATCTGACACCTTCAGGGAAGGAACTCTACCTGATCAACACATCAAAGAGCTACTCAGCTCAGCTCACAAAGATACTCTCATGGACCCAGAGGGACAGACTTCCATCTTCAGCTCTCTCTGTGGAAAAATGAAGTTTATTTCCTACCTATGGGGACTTTTTACCATCTTGTACCATCTTCACTTTTCCCAGAGCCTGACAAAGGGACTTTGATCCCAAAAGCTTGCAGAAAAGGACAATTTTCGTGCCATTTTCCAATTGGTCTAATAAAAGGTATCATTTTGGAACCAAGAGTTCTAGTTTTTTGTATGTCTTTTTGTCTCAGACCAACACGGCTACCAAGTACACCCCTGAAACAATAAGATAAAGCATTTCTGCATATCATGAAACAATAGCAGGAAGATAAAATTAAAATCTTTAGGGAAGGAGGACAAGGTGAGCAGCCCTGAATAATGTACTGTATAAACAAAAGTCTCAGCCTAGCTGCTGTTGTCGTACCTACACTGGCAATTCCTCTTGCAGGTTCAGTGTGAATGGGTATGCAAGTATCCTTAGTGTCACTGTTTAACTTGCATTTGTTTTGTTTTGTGTATCAGTGACTGGTAGTATCTTCATGCTTGATTCTTTTCATCCTGTTAGCTAATCTCGTAGTGAGCATGAGACATTTAACCATGCAGTAGCGTAGTTTCCTGGGCAGTAAGCATGTGTGTCTACATGTGCTCATGCTTACTACATGGTAAACCTCACTAATCATGAGTAAATTTGCTACCTGCAAATGCAAGTAGCAAATTTACTTTTGATTAGTAATGGCACAGTAGCACTTGTGTAGACACCTGACCAGAAGTAAATCTGTTGCTGGTGAGCCACCTACCAGGGGCCAGAAGATTGCTTCCTGCCCCAGGGAGCTGCCTGCTTCTGGGGCAGGCTCTGCCACTGGAACCTGGGTGGGGACTATGTCCTTCTGCCCTGGCAGCAGGGAGCTCCAAGTCCCCCACTCCACCATCATGATAGGGAAGTGGGGGGCTGGGAGATCTTTATCTCCATTTCAGCTCCCTGGTTGTGGGGCCAGTGCTGGGAGATCCTTATTTTCCAGTGCCAGCTCTGAAACTCCCAGCATTAGTCCCGCAACTGCAGAACTGGCACTGAGAGATAAGGATTGTCAGATAGGTACTGGGAGATAAGGATATTGTCCCTGTCCCCAGGCAGCCCCTGGGGGCAGGGTGTAATGTCCCAGCCACAGCAAGGAGACAGCTGTCTCCTGCTCTGGTGCTCCCTGCCAGCCCCTGGGCTAGCACCCAGGGGTATGTAAAGTTCCCCTTGTGGTGGCAGGGGCCTTTTGTAGGGCCCCAGGAGGTGGGAGCAGTTTGCTGCTATTAGGTGCTGCCGAGTAGTTTGCTCATGAGTAAACTGATCCCAAATCAAATGCATGTGTAGATGCACCCAGCAGGTGGTGAAAGAGCTGTACTAGCCTGGCCACAAAGAGTGGTAGACTGTGCCTCAGTATCAGACCAGCTGCCCACTGAGCATATCAACTAATATGCAGCTGGGTGGGTAGAGTAAGGAGAGAGCTGGGGCTAACCAGTTGAAATAAGCCAGAATCGGAAGTATTCAATGAAAGGAGTTAGCTACTTGGCACCTTTACAGATTAGGGCACCTATTTAATCACTCAAATAAGGAGCAAGTAGTTTAATATATTAGGTTACTAAGCTTGACAATCTCATCTGCTCTTCTGAGTAAGGGCTTCATCAATCCCTGCCTTGACTTGATAGATATTCGTATCTTGACTTCAAGATATGTTTAAGTACCTATGAATGAAGACTGAAAAAATAATTAGAAAAGGTGTGTGTGTCTGGTGGGTGTTGGGTTAAGGGAGAAGGGAATAATATGAAAGAACAGCTAATGTTTGCATATTTGGAATTAAAGAAGAGTTGTCATTCACTTAATTTCCCTTTTATGCATTGCAGCCCATTTCTTCTGCAGGTGTTAAGGATCATTGTTTTGTTAAGAGAAACAACCTGTACTTTAGTTTCTAAGTCTTCTGACAAGTAGAGCACAATATGAAACAGCACTACAGGTACCAGGGCAGCTGACATGGATTTTATGTCAAACAGAAAAGTCAAAACAATCACCTGTCCTAGAGCCATGTCCATTTATATCAGTTGTAGAACTGGCCCACTATATATACATCCATAAACAGGAATATTTTTTTTTAAAAAGGGAGTGAAAGGGAACCTAATTACCTCACAGGTGGTATGTCTACATGAAATGCTTTTCTGCACAGTAGACTAATCTATTGCACAGTAAAGTGTCACCGCCTACATGTGTGCACCATTTACTGTGTAGTGAATTAGTCTACTGTGCAGTTAGCTGCTACCTGTAAATACAGGTAGCAAATTGACTGTGCAGTAGATACTGCATAGTAGTGCATGTGTAAATGCTGACTGGGATTTGCTCCTGGTCAGCTCCAACACCTGGGGGCCACAGGGGACAGGGAACTCTCCCAGTCGGCATTGCTCAGCTGGAGCTCCACACAGGAGCCAGGAGCTAAGCAGTGCCAGGATGGGGTAGCTCTCTGCCCCACCAGTCCTAGCACTGCTTAGCTCCCAGCTCCCCACAGGAGCCAGGAGGCAAGCAGTGCCAGGGCTAGGGAGCTCTTTGCTTCCTTGCTCAATTGGTGGCTGGCCAGGGAAATCCCCAAGCAGCTAGGGGTTGGGACACTTTTGGGACAGCTCCTGGCCAGCCCCTCGCTGTGTGGGGAAGCCCCATTGAGTATGGGGCTTGTCCCCATGGGCACAGGGCCAGGACAGCTCTGCAGCAGTAGGTGTCTCCTGGCTTCCTGCACGTCAGGACCCCTCCCAATGTGCACAGGGCCAGGAGACAGATGCTGCTGCTGCAGCTGGCAGAGCTCTCCTAGCCCTGTGCACATCAGGACTGGCTCCCATGCTCCCTGCCATCTACCCCCCTTCTAACTATACCCCCAGAACTGCCCCTGGCTGCTATAGGGAGCCAAAGCAGTGTATGTATGAGGCTGTTCCCATTGGAGCAGATTTGCTCTCAACAGGGAGCATGTGTATATATGCTCCTAGGGAAAGCTTACTGTGCAGTATGTTACTGTGCGGTTAGCATTCATAGCACATATAGATTTGCCCAGGTATCATGTTTCCAACACACATGTAAAGCACCTACTGGAACTGGAATTCTTATCCAGGACGATTGACCAGGAAGAAAATCTGTATCTGCAAATGCTTGGCAGTCTAGAGATTCTGTAATTGGACTGTTGTGATGGGTGAAAAAAGTGTTATATAGTAGAAAGCTTGGCTCATCATTAAAGCTGCTTTCAGGAATTATGGCTTAAAAACAGATACAGTTATGCTAGATTCTATTTAATCTTCAGGTACCCATAGTATTAAAGAAACTGGTTTTAGGAAACAGGATGTGGTTCTAATTTTCCTAAGGAGAAATGATTAAAAAAAAAAGACTAAATAAAACAGCACACATGCATGAAATAGCTCATGCAGTAATATAGTTATCTTTTATTAAGAACTTTCCTCATATTGTTGGGAAACAGAATGATATCAAACTGTGCATAAATCAAACTCTTCCCCATGTAATTAATCCAAAACAGTACCGTTTGTCATAGGCTCTGCGAGGTCCCTTCAACCTTGCCCACGAATCTTTTTTAACTTTGATGGTACTACTATTATTAGCAAACCCTGAAGTCTGTTCTTTCTGTTTGACTCTGTGGTGTTCACTTGATTCACCTATAAATTATACACTAAACATGGTCTTTTATCTTCTGCAAAATATGGCTCATCTCCAGAACTGTTTGAGTCCTCATAATACAAAGATATTGATTCATGCACATACGCCCTCTAGACTTGAGTACTGTATCTTTCCTCATATCAGCCTCCATCTAGCTTTTATCCTGTGACTACAGCTTGGTCAAAATTCTACTGTTGGAACCTCAACGCCCAAATGGATGAACAAGTTATATATATCCTAGGATGATCCCATACTACCCTTTAGGTATAAGTTTCCATTTTTAAATCCTGAACCAGAATAAATTAATGTAGTTCTACGAGGGTGCATCTACATGAGATGCCCACTGTGCAGTTGTTACTGCACAGTCATTTAGTACTTGCATAACCAAATACTAAATGACCACAGTAACTGGCATTACTGCACAGTAGCATCCTGGCATGTCTGCCTAGTGACATTTACTGTGCAGTAGCTTGTTACTACTGTGCAGTAGTGTCATGTCACGGTTCATGCCTGGCAATGTCAGTGCGCAGTAATAAGCTACTGTGCAGTAAGTCTCTCGTGTAGCTGTGGCCTGATCTGACCCCTTGCTACTAGGTTTAAATTCTACCTTGCAAAGAACAGCACTGTAATGTGCAAATTGTCCCACTGATTTCAATCTGTCCTTGAATGTTTTTATTTTGATATGTTTTCTCTAGGTATCATTTATTTTTTTAAAAATCACTTGATGTAGGACACAACTTATTCTTGGGTAACTTCTGCTAACAAAATCATTCCAAATGCATCACTTGCAGCTTGATCCATGGGTACTGGAGGTATCTGAGAATAGGGGAATCTTATAGCATTTAGGATATTTTCAGTCCAGTGTGCTGGCATCTCCTTTACATTAACTGAATATGTACTGTCCTCATGCTTTTGAAAACCTGGTTCCTCCCAGCTGGTATTCTTTAGACCAGGAGTCAGCAACCTATGGCCCATGGGCCAGAACTGATCTGTGGCAGGTTGGGGAATCTGTAGCACATTCTGGCCAGAGCAGAAGAGGAGGCATCCCCAGAGTCTTATTGTTTGCTTTGTTCTGTTTATTCCCTCTGCTGATAGGTGCCTCCAGGATCCTAACTGATCTAGTCCTTCATCAGGGGTGGGGGCAGGGGCAGGGGTAGGCAGGGGCAAGCAGGCAACCTACAGTGGCAAAAAGTTGTCAACCCCTGTTGTAGGCTAAAAGCCAATACAAATACTTCTGTTTTCAAAGTACATCATTTTGAATATTTGAAAAAGGATAAATAATAGACATTTTGATGCATTTCAGGGACTGACTACATAATAATGATATAACATTTACCATACTTGTATGTAGAACTTTTATTTGTGTCCATGTTACTTGCTTTTAAGTAATATACATGAATGGGAAATTTAAACAGGAGAATTTGTGGATAGACTGGAATACTTACTATGGATATAAAAAATTGGAATTAAAGTCTTACTAAAATGTTAATAGTAGGGGTAGAGTGTTGTTTTAGCTGCAATGGTCCAGGAAATAAGTAAGAAGCTAGGTTTCAGTGAACAATCCCAGGTTTCAGTGAAGGAGTATGTGAAGGAGTTTGTTGTGCAGAACAGAGACTATTGAGATGAGATACAAAGCTAGCAAACCTACATGCTGCTGCAATATTGAGGTAGCACAGGAACAGCTTATACTCTTTATCAAAAATAAACAACAGCTGTACATCCCTGAAAAAATATAGAGAAATGAGGATCCAGGAAAGGGGAACAGTACCATCAACTCTAGTGTTCAAACATTTCTACTTCCCCAAAATGCATCAGATCAGCATTACATTCCAGTGTGTTTAAAAAATAAATTAGTAAAACAGCAAACAAAACCTCCCAGCATTTATTTGTGTCTTCAAGCTTTCTTCTACAGCAGTGATGGCCAGAACATTTTTTTCTTTCCTCGGAAAAAAATGGAGATTTTCACACAATCTTTGTGGTTCCAGAAACTGGAGCTGTAAGGGAAATTCCCATATCATGTGAAAACCATGAACTGACAATAATGGCTGAGCTCCAAAGGGATCGTGGAAGTAGTGGTAAAAAATCTCAGTCAAGTTTCTCAGAGCTATATGTTCCTGAGGTATCCTGAGAAAGCTCAAACACTAAGAATATTTGTTTTAATTTTCATTATTTCTAGAAGATTTAGAACAAATCATGGAAGCAAGTAAACTTCCTCTAAGTATCTAGTTATGTGACACTTTAAGGTCTTTCAGAAACTTTGTAGACATCCATATCCTAATGCCAACATTTACATTTTAAAATGATGTGCCCTGTGTTTATTCATTTTTCAGGTTGACCTTCCTAAAATGACCAAATTGATATTGTGATTAATGAGCCAATTATTTTAATCTGAGACATGGAACAAAACAAATAGCCTATTCCCCTTCAATTTACTGTTTTAATAAATAAATAGCATTCCCTAGTTTTTTTTTACTGTTGGTCATACTTGAAAGCTTTATTTTTTAATGATTAATCTCTTGCCCTTTTCATTTTCAAAATCAATAGGATCTGCGTAGGGCAAGTTTGAAAATGGGATTTTACTTGCTGCAATTAAAGCACAGGTAGCGCTTAGGGAGGAAGACACAAACTATGGTGATGGGTCTAGCCAGATTACACTATAACCCAAGCGATGTCAACCTGAGGCACATACACCAAGTGGCATGAGCAGCCTGTGTGTGTAGTACATGACATATCAGGGAGGGGACAAGCAGCACAGTGATAGATAAAGCAGAAAGCAGAAAACAGAGCAGCAGATGGGGAAAGGGAGCACAGAGAAGGAGGCAGAAAGCGGAGCAGTAGGTTGGGTAGGAAACAGCACAGGAAGCAGAAAGCAGAGCTGCAAATGGAATAGGTGAAGGGGATTGGAGTGGCACTTGTGGAGGGTGTTAGGCTCATTTGTGGCATTTCTGCCAAAAAAGCTGGCCCCCTCTGCCATAACCCATAAACTCAGTTTTCTATTGGTGTGACATTGACATGCACAATCATGTTTGTGATTTATTTCTTGATGTCTATTTTATCATAAGAGGACTTAAGGTCACAGTTATGTAAATAAAACCTACAAAACTGTGGGTAAAACTAATTTCAAATTAAATTGTTAGAGTTTGTGGGGATTCATTTTTCTTTTTGGTTTTGAGAGTCAAGACAGAGTGTAGTGGGGGGGTAGGGAACTGTGGGAAAACACTCTCTTCTGTGGAATAAAGTTGTTAAGTAAATAAATATGCTTCTATGACAGCATGGGAAAAACGCTGGATTAAACCCTTGGGGAGAGGGAAAAATAGAAATGATGCTGCATGAACAAGGCCAGGATTTTTAAACCACACAGGACCTAACGATCTCATGCATCTTGTAACATCTGGGCAGAGAGGCCTCCCTAGTTCTCATTGCAGCCTAGAAAGTAAAGCATTCTGTACAACAGCAAAAGTGGCAGAGCAAATGGTGTAAGTGCTTTCTGTGGGAGACTCACAGCAAACTAAAGTTGGATAGGCTCTCAAGAGGTCATGTAATCCAAACTCCTTGCTCAAAGCAGGATCATCCCTGTCTAAACCATTCCAGACAACTGTTTGTCTAATTTGCTCTTAAAAACACTGAAGGATTAAAATTTCACATCTTCTCTAGGTAAGCTGTTCCAGTCCTCAACCTCCCTCATAGTGAGAATGTTCTTCCTAATATCCAACCTAAATTTCCCTTGCCTTGTCCCCTGTGGACACAGAAAAAGTCTACCACCATCCTCTTTTTAACATCTCTTTACATATCTGAAGGCTTATTGAATTCATTTCCTCCCACCCCGTGTTCTCTTTTGCAGACTAAATGGTCCCAGATTTTTCAAGGTTTCCTTGCTAGTCATGCAGAAGGCAGTGCAGGGTGGCATTTACAGATGTACTGGTTCAGAGAGGGATAAACTTTACTAGTTGACAGCCTAGTTCATCAGATGCTATGGATTTGAAGAAAGCAGGGATTCTAAACAAAAGGGAATTCAGATAGGATGGATACGGGGAGGGGCTATGCTATGAGAAGAATAAGTGGATTGAATAGTTCAATAGGGATAAACAAGGCAGTTAACTCATTAAGGGACATATGGGCTATAAAAATTGATTCAGGGATTGGGATAACAACCCATAGTCTCTTTTGAGACCATGCTGAACATTAGACCTCCTGAAATGTGGTGCTCAAAACTGAACAGTCCCCCAGGCAAGATCTCACCAGTGCTGAACACTGGAAGAATCCCTTCTCATGTCCTGCACACAACACTACTGTTAATATATCCAGGCATGCTTTTTTGTGCCTCCCCCAACACCCTGCCTCAAAATGTCACACATATTTTCCACTTGTCCTTAATGAATTTCATCCAGTTAATTTATCAATGTCTTTTGAATTCTAATCCTATGCTCAAAAGTGTCTTCTACTCCATCCAGCTTGGTGTCATGTGCATATTTACTATGTATGCACTCAGTTGCATCCTTCAAATCATTAATGAAAACATTGAACAATATCAGACCCAGGATAAACCCCCGCAGAACCCCTCTTCATACCTCATGGTTAGATTGAGCCATCAACAATTGCTTTTTGAGCATAATGATCCAACTTGTTATGCACCCACCTTATAGCAGTTTCACTTAGACTGTATTTCCTTAGCTTCCTTGGAGGCCAAAGAAGACCATGTCTTCAGTCTTACTGAAATTAGAATACAACAGATCCATTGCATTGCCCACATCCATTGCCTTGTCATAAAACAAAATAAAGTTGGTTAAGCATGACTTGTTCTTGACAAATCTATGTTGGCTGTTCTTGAACTTTGTTACTGTCAAGGTGCTCAGAAATAGATTTCTTGATCATACGTTCCAGAATCTTTCCAGAACTTTAGCATAGGCAGTGTTTAATTCTCTGGATTCTCCTTGTTCCTCTTTTCAAAGAATTTTGCTCTTTTCCAGTTGTCTGGGACTCACCTGACCTAATATGACGTCAATAAAATAATAAACAATGTCTCTGCTATTTCCTCAGCTAATTCTTTGAGGAGTCCACAGTTAATCTCATTAATTCCTACTGATTTAAAAAAGTATAGTTTGTCCAAGTAGTCTCTAAATTGGAATAGTGTCTAGGTGACATCTTTATTATGTCTTTTATCTGCTTTTAAGCTGCCAAGAGCCTATCAATAAATTAAGCGACTGTGGCATTGATGCCTGCACAGTTGGATGGGTAAACAATTGGCTGACGGGGTGCACCCAGAGAGTAGTGGTGGACGGGTTGTACTCAGCCTGGTGAGATGTGAGCAGTGGGGTACCCCAGGGCTGGGTCCTTGGGCCTGCACTGTTTAACATCTTCATCAGCGACTTGGACGAGGGGGTGGAAAACACGCTGTCCAAGTTTGCTAATGACACTAAGATGTGGGGCGAGGTGGACACACTTGAAGGGAGAGAGAGGCTGCAACTAGATTTAGAGAGACTACAAAATTGGGCAGACAAGAATAGGATGGGGTTCAACGTAGACAAATGCAGGGTGCTGCACCTTGGAGAAGTAATCCACAGCATACATACAGGCTGGGGAGTTCCCTTCTTGAAAGCACAGAGGCAGCAAGGGATCTTGGAGTCATTATTGACTCCAAGATGAACATGAGCCGCCAATGCCAGA
>NW_005843056.1:64503-73807 GCF_000455745.1 Alligator sinensis
GGGGGCCAGGCTAGATGATCTGTTCAGGTCCCTCCTGACCCTAGCTACTATGAAACTATTTTAGGAGAGGGTGGCATACAAATCAAATAAACAAGCAAACTCAGTCCTTTTTTAGTTTAAGCTAGTTATGCCCTCTTGTATCTTTTGCTCCTAACTGTGCTTGTCATCTGATAGTTGATCTTTTTTGTGAAAACTGAAGTAAAAAAGGTATTAAATACCATAACCCTCTCCACATGATGTATTATTAGATTCCCCTCCACATTTGGGCAAGAACCTACTTTCCTTGACCAAACATTCCTGTTACTTCTAACATACTTGTAGAATAATTTTTTGTTGCCATTTTTAGTCCTTGTTAGCTGCACCTCAATTTTGGCCTAGGCCTTTCCGATTTTCTCCTTGCATAGCAATGTTACTCTTTTATACTCATCCTTAATTACATGAACAACTTTTGTGAGACACTTTTTTTTAACTTTCAGGTCACTGAAGAATTCACTGTTGAAAGAAACCAGTCTCTTGCTTCTCTTTCTACCCTTCCTTCATGTCCGGATAGCCTGCTTTTATGCCCTTAATATGGTCTGTTTAAGGTATGACCAGTTCTCCTGGAGTGTGAATGTGCATCTAGTTTGGAAGAGGTCATTCATGAATATGTCTAGCTTGTTCTGAAAACACACAAAGAAGTTCAGTTCTCCAGCCACCTGCAACTGGAGAATTGTTGATGGTCCTCAGTTTCCTTTGGCCAATATTTCCCCATGGTTCTATGGATTATTGCTATGGCACTGTGTTCAAGCCCACTGTACATTAACTGCAGGAATAAAAGTGGAATAGTCCCATCTAGTAAAAATTAGGATAGGTCTGATCTTCAGTGGATATAAGCCTCATAAGTGCAAATGGAGGCAGTAGCAATTGCTGGTTCTCAGGACTCCTGAAGGTCAGGTCCTGTTTATCTCAAAGTATATACTCTCTGTTTCACAGGTTTTGGCACACTCAAAATATCAACACTACTACTTTGGGTGCCAATCCCCTGCTGGGAAGAACCACAGCAGGTACATGTGCTTTGGGGGCATTCGATGAGTTTTAGTTCAAGTGCCCCCACTGCCATTTTTAAGCACAGGGACACTGATACATGAGACACAGGAGGCTGATGGAGAACGGTAATTGCCATGCTTCGGCAGACTTGATTAATCAAGTCAGCTCCAATGCACTGGAATTCCAGTGCACTGGAGCAGCCTCTGCACGCATGTGTAGGCATCCAAAAAGCTTTAGCCTAGCTGAGGATCTGCCTACACTTCTACATTAACTTCCATTAGAAGATTTCAAGGTGCTTCATAAACACCTCTGAGAGGGGAGTAATTATCTGCCTCACAGATGGGGAAAAATATGATGCAGCTTGAAGCAATAATTCAACCAAAGTTACTCATCAAGTCTTTTAACAGGGTAGGAATACCACCCAGACTGTTTTCTAGACCCATGCCTCAACCACAAAACATTCCTCTCTTTGAACTACTGTTAGTTCATGTTTTAAGTAAGATGTATGTGAGATATATGCTTTGTTACTGTTTGACACAACACAGGGAAGAGAGTTCAAGACAAGCTATCTTAAATCAGATACACACATATGGCTCAGAATAACAGAAAGGAAGGAATGAATTATTCACTGTACACAAATGGTAAACCCAACTTTTCCCATTCGGTCTGGTGACCACTACAGGGCACCTCAGGTGCTTCAGATGATATTCTCCTGCCTCTATACAAAGTTGTATTGAAAAATATTGTAGGAAGCCCTAAATACTAAGGCCCCTGGCACATCTTCATTTACAGGCACAATGGAATCTGATTCTCGATCCCTACAATTGGGATCATGTGCATGAAAGGAGGTATCATATTAGGACCAGGGATAAAATCCTACTTCTACTTGTCAATGCAGGATGAATCCAGGATCATGACCCTGGCCTCCCTCTACACTGGGCAGCTGAAAGCTGGATGCCTGCAGGCCTGGAGCTGGGGCGAATAATCAGCTAGCTGACTGCCAGCACTGGGGTCTCAAACCAGACCCAGAATAAATGTTAGGGATAAACAGAACATACAAACCAACCATAATGTGCCTTAAATTGAAATAATGAAATAATGCTGTAATTGAATTTGTGCTGTGATAAACATGTTAATTGTCGCATAAATGAAATGTGTAGAGGAGTTCTAAGGGGTACTTATAAAAGGGGGTCATTCCAAGTATGACTTTTGTCACAAGATGGTTCTATTGTTCACTTGTTCGCAGGGTAGTGAGTTATGACAACTTTTAAATAGAAATTAAAATGTGTCTTATATATACATTTTAAAGAAAAAATAGGATTTTTTTTCCAAGGCAGAACCCTATATCATTCATCCTGCTCCTGATCCCATCCTACTGATACATAGATCACACATTTCATGTAGCCAGTTTTAGATGGAAGATGTCCATTTATTGTAGGCTCAGATTCTATGTTGTTTGTATAAAGGTATGTGCATACACCTAGAAGATGCATCAGAGGCCTTGATTTGGCATGTAGAGGGGCATGTCTTGATCATCTCAATAAATCAGGAAGATCAGTATTACCCAGCTGGCAAATTCTCCTGCACAGATCTTAATACACAAATTTCCCTCAACCAGTTTCATCTTGGTCAGTGTATTACGAATACTACAGAAGCATCATATTCATTTGTGGTTAAAGGCTTGATTTAACTCCCACTGGAGTTAATGGAAGTCTTTCAACTAGAGTTTCATCAAGCATTAACGCAATCAGTTTTTTAAAATTCATTTGTCTCATTTTTGTTAGTGTGCTTCCTAGTGTACTGGCTGATCAGACAGTACATACCCTACTATTCAACAGAAGGGAAAAATATGCTTGCCTTTGTAGCCAATACAATAGAAAACAGCCTATGTCATTTCCTGAAATTGAATAAGGAGCATTGTAGAATAAACTAATTGTGCTGAAACGTCTCATTTTAAGTTATGACTGATTGTGAACTATCTTTGTCACTAAGGAATGTTCTGAGAACAGGCATATCTTGAATTTAGCTTCTAAAGAATACCAAAAAATAAGCAATTTTCTTTCCACTCAGTGGCTAGTCTGTGCAACTCCAGCTGCAAAATTAATATTTTAAATAATAATTTAAAGAGCTCTTTTCTGCAAAAATATGGCTACCAATTTTAATAAATAACTAGCCTATTATATATCATCAATGAAGAGTTGGTGTGAATCAGTTCATCACAACTAGCTATCTCCATAAAAGCTACAATACTTTTTTCTCATTTAATTTTCTGGGTAACCTGCTGCTTGAGGCTTTGGATCCAATACAGGCTTCATATAGACCAGTGGTTTTCAAACTTTTTTTTTTCATGGACCACTTGAACATTGCTGAGGATCCTGGTGGACCAGTTAGAATAAAAAAATAAATCAAGTGCAGGACCAAGTACAGATATTCTTGATTGTTCTGCAATCTTTGTGCAGACCACGTGAATGGAGCTTGTGGACCAGTGGTGATCCGCGGACCACAGCTTGAGAACCTCTGATATAGATATTACAGCTAATAGTTTGGGGGTTTAGATTGGGTTAAAAATGGCCTCTAATCTAAGTTAAGTTGGGGTAGGATGAGGGGTGGATGGGATGGGGGGTAGTGGGGGAGGTTTGGGATATTGGGGGGCAAGTTGGGGAGGTTTGGAGGGATTGGGAGCTATCAGGGTCTGTTGGGGGTGGAGGGATGGACTTGGGAGGATCAGAGGGGCTAGCAGGGTCTGCAGGTGGCCTGAGGAGGGAAAATTGGTGGGGAGTTAGAAGAACTGGAGAGGCTCCCAGACTTCTCCAGCCCCCTTGATGCCATAAACCACTTCCAGGGCTGGTTTTACCAGTCTTCACTGGTTTCAGGAGTGTGACTGAAGTAAGTCAGGGTAGGGGGCTGGTGGCTTTGCAGGAGAAGTTTGCCAGGATCAGAGGGGGCTGGCAGTTCTTGGGGGGATTAGGTGGGATGGGGGGACTCTCTCCCTACCCCTGGGTTCAGGGGCAGTATTTATCCCCTGACCCCCTCTTCCCCAAATGAACAAACTTCCCCCTAAAAATAGCCCCTTGCCAGGGAGGGGATAGGATAAGTGCAGCCCCAGGGCTGAAGCCAGCAGCTGGGCTTTCCCAGCCTTGGGGATGAACTGGGAATGTGTATAGAAGTTCAGTTAGATCAGTCTAGCTGTACTGATTTAACTTAGTTTATTTATGAGGTATTGTTAAATTAGATCGGGTCAACCATTTTGACTTATCTAATCTTACTTGAACTTCTGTACAATTCACACTTAGATCAACCAGACTAGGAATCTAAATGTAATGTCTGTACATAGGTGAACTAGGTTAAATCAGGTGGCCATTTTTAATATGATCTAAATTCCCTGTAACCTTTCTGAACATCACTATATAACCTATAAAGACAACTTTCACCAGAGTAGTTCAACAATTTTGTAGATAAAAGTTATTTGCTATTTTATGCATATTTGGTATGACAGAATCTTCAAAATCACCCATCCACTTTGTTCACCTGAGGGGGAACTGTACCTTTAAGAGGTTCTTGGCATGAACAAATCAAAAGCTTTTGTTTATAAAGAGACTCATGTTTGACAATGTCTGTCCTTGAATAAATTAGACTCTTAGGACACTTTTACACATGCCCTGGGGGCGGGGCAGGGGGTGGTGTTTTAATTAAAGCACCACCGCGTCTCCTGTATCAGCATCTTCACACTTAAAAATGGTGGTAGGGATGCTTGAACTAAAGCTTATTTGCCATTTTTAAGCCTGGGGACACTTATACATGAGATGCAGGACACTGCTGGAGCATGGCAATTGCCATGAATTGAGTCTGCTCCAATACTCTGGAACTCAGTGCATCAAATTTGCCTCTGCACTTATGTATAAGTGCTCTTAGGGTGCCTTTAGACATATGGGGAGATTGCTCTGATGTGTAATTGCAGACCATCAGTGCAGACTGATTGAGTCTGCTGGAGTGTGCTAATTAGTGCACACTCCAGAAGCCTGGAGGTCTTTAACTAAAGCTCATTGAATGAGGTTTAATTAAAGTGTTCCTGCCACCATATTGAAGCACGGGACACTGAATACACAAGACACTACAGGCATTTTAATTAGAGCAGCTCTTAAAGCTGCTGTTTTTAAAGCGCCTCCCCTGGGCACTTGAATTAAAAGTGCTTTCCCAGAGCATGTGTAAAGATGCCCTTAGAAGGCTGAGAGGTGAGCTAGTAGCCATCTACAAATTCATCGTGGGGGGTGTCGGGGGTGGTGTGCAGCAAGGGATAGGAGATACTATATTTACCAGGGCACCCCTTGGAGTAACTAAGAACAATGGCCACAGACTGACAGAGACGAGATTTACACTAGACATCAAGAAGAACTTCTTCATGGTAAGGGTGGCCAGAATCTGGAATGGCCTTCCAAGTGAGGTTGTGTCCTCCCCTACCTTGGAGGTCTTTAAAAGACTGAACAAACACCTGGCTGGTGTCATTTGACCCCAGCACTCTTTCATACCCAGGGCAGGGGGTCAGACTTGACCCCCAAAAATCTATGAAATCTATGAAAATACTGAACATAATGTAAAATGAGGAGTAAATAAATGAGGAAACTACCCTGAGCGTAAGAAGAGAGCAGTTAAAATCCCGGCTAGAGTAGCAAATCTCTGGAAGTGTGAAACAACTGAAGAAAGTCTAAATAATGCTCAATTCCATACCTGAAAAAAAATGATGCCAGTGGAAAGAAAGCAAACCTAGCCTTTTTACAGACCATAGCTGTCTATTATTATTATTATTCTTATTATTAAAATTATTGAAGACATTAAGTTAGGCAGTGCAGGCTAATTATTGCAGAAATTGGAAATTGAAGAGTATTCTGTGTAAAAATTAAAAAGAACTTCCTCCCCTCTCCACCTCTCATATTTCATCAAAGTCTACAGAAAGGTGAAATAAATGGAAAAGTTTGTGACTGACTGAAGGCAAAAGGTCCAGTTTTGAGAACTGACAGAGTTCCTGATAAGATACCATATCATAATTAGGATCAGGGGTAAAGCACTCAGAGCACACTAGATGACTCAACATTAATAATTTTAAAAGTAATTAGAATTTGCCAAGCAGAAGTCATCACCTAGTCCATCCAAAAAACCCACAAAAAAACTTACGGCGGGTGCACACTGCTAAGACACAAACATGATAAAAAATCCAAAATACAACAAGAAAATAGACCTGATGCAAAAAAGCACACAGAGCTCAAAGTTGGAGTTTACCACACAGAGCAAAAGGCAGTATATTGATCTGTGCATTCTGGGACAAACACAAGCCAAGACAATGCCTGGCATTTGGAAAAAGATACAAGGACTAGAGCAGGTTACAGCACTCTATTGACAATTGCAGATTTGCAGATCATGCACAGCCTAGGGAAAAAGGATGACAACAGCACAAATAGCTCAGATAAATTCTCCATAGAAACAATGGGCAATATTGAACCAGGAGAGGAACCTGAAAGCAAGATGAACATTTATTACTGTTTTGATGTGCCTATATCAAATGTGGTGCCAATGTAATCTGACCACTAGTGGCCTGGTAAGAATTCTCATAATGGTAAGACTATTCTCAATTAACATAAATCCTATGGCAACCATCTTTCCTCACTGACTGGAACAAAGACTGTGTATAGGGCTGTGGTTAAGGAGAAGGAACAACAACTGGGGTAAGAAAAATTAATAAATGCATTAAACTCCACTCCACCCTATCCTCTTTAAGAATCTTATGCAAGTGTATGTTCCCCTAAGGACCATAGCCAGTTCTAAACTTAGAGCAGCCTGTAGGGTAGAGTAAAATTTACCCGTGTGCTAAAAGGCCTTCACACCACTTGAATATCTTTGAAGCTTTCACAATAAACCCTGACATAAATCTCTTTTCAATCAAGTGGTCTTAGTGTGAAAAACTACATAGAAAAAAGAGTTCTTCAGTTCACTTTGTCACTTCAACATTCAGACTTTCATTAAATTACTGTCCTTCCTGGAATTAATAAGTCTCCCTCAAAAAGTTGGAGAGCGCTGAAATTTTTCCAATTAAAAGTGTTTCCACTTAAAAAATGCCATTCCATTTAAAACTAAAAACATTCTGCATGTGCTGATGTGCTGAATGTGTTGATTGTTAAGGACATTTCAGTTATTTAATGGGGTGAAAAAGTGTTTTAATAAGGTCAAAGAGTGTGATTCTGACATTTTTTGGAACATTTATGTTTTTTTTTTCATTTAGTCATTAAGTTTGGGTTCAGAATTAGAGTGATCAGTACAAAAACAACCTTTTGTTTGACCCAAAATTAAATTTAAAATTATTCAGTGGGATATTTTAAAATTATTTATTTTTGTTCCAATTTGGGAGGGAGAAAATGTTTTTTATAATAGCAATTTCTGCTTTGTGAGAAATTCTGCAATGGCCTAATATCACTACAAACTTTAAAAAAAATGGCTGGACATGGCTGACCACTAATCAGAGGGAGACATAGACATGTCATTAAATATTTTGGCATTGCCTGCTCCAGAGTCGCCCTTCCTTGTCAAGGGAGGTTAATCTAGAAAATGCTGGGAATGTCTAAACTGTGCAATACAGTGCCATATAAAGGTACCAGTGGTAGCTATGAGTGAACTGATATATCTACAAAGTACAGTGCTATGCAGAGATATTAGAACGGATCTGCGAATGACTGTCAGTGTAGCACTCTGACCAATTAGCCCTCCTTCTCAGTATAGCTGACACAGTTATATGGCACTTCATTGCATCATACAGACATACTCTTGGACTGTCACAGAATTTAAGGCCAAAATAGCCAATTAAATCTTTTATAGACAGGAGGTCAAGCTAAGAAGCTTTAATGCTTCACCCACTAGCCCCTGCAGTTGGTTCAACTTGTCTGATTAAAACATAGTTCATATTTGCCTAAAGCATACATATCTTTTCAGAAAGGCATCCAGGCTTGATCTGAAACTTTAAAAGTTGATGATACAGAAAAGCCAATGCTTGTCACAATTTGATCCACTAGCAAGAGGTTGGATTGTCTTTAAAGAAAAATCAAAGCACTGATCACCACAGATTAAAGTATAACAAGGTACAAGCCTTTTTCATTTTTAAATGATTTTTAAAAGAGAAGGAATGGTTAGATCAGGAGAAACTGTCCAAGGAAATAAACCATGATATTTGAAATCTTAAACCAGAGAAAAGGTGCCCATGGTCCACTTCTGCTTTCCCTGAACAGCTGCTGTTGATAGCCTTCCTTCTTAGACTTCTGCAAGAACATTACACAATGGGTCCTGGTCCTGCTTCATTTTAAGCCAATACATTAGATTCATGGTCACCATTCAGGAATGTCATCAGGATAGTCTCTAGTAGTTGGAAAATATTCTTCAGGGGAACTTCTGGAGGGACATCATAAGATTCCAGACTACATCACCCATTGCTTGTCCATACATAGCAATTGCTCCTTTAAGTTGGCTCTAGAATTATGTTTCCTTTGGTGGGACCATATTTATTTTTATTGTAAGGAATCTGTAAAAAAAGTGCTGTCTCGTATATGTCTTTATTCTATTTTCCCTTCTACCAAATGTATACAATAATCATTTGCACCTTCCACCTGAGCAATGGTTACAATGTGGTTTCAAACAATGGGCTTAATTCATCCCTATCAGCAAAAGTAATGTGAGGTATAATCAACAGGATTTCCCCACAGAGTATTTCACTCCTCATCTGGGGATCTGGCAGTGGCTGCCACACCCCTCTCTGCAGAGGCTTTACTGTGGAAGACAGCTTTAAGAAGTATAGGAGCACAGCCATGGAGGGTTGTTTGAAGAACAAATCAGAATATCTTCTGGGGTCCTGCCCACAAATGCCCCTAATCAGAACTACCTACACCTGATTTAGCCCTCCCAGTAGGGGTTAATGGATACCTGCACTATGGTATTTACTCTCTTCTACCTCTGTCCTAGCTGGAGCAAGCAGGAGCAATAAGTGACAGACAGGGGGGACAAGGCTGAGCTCTGTAATTAATTTTTTTGCCTCAGTGTTCCTCAACAAGGGTCAAGACAAGTCTCCTAATGGGTTCTTAGATGGGCATCAGAGGGACACCAGCCTACCAACTGTTGACGCTGACTTGGTGCAGAGTCACTTGGATGGACTGGATGTGTTTAAGTCAGCAGGCCCGGACTCTGTCCAAGTTTGTGGATGATACTAAATTGTGGGGTGAAGCGCACACTCTGGAGGGTAGGGAAC
>NW_005843056.1:73898-103309 GCF_000455745.1 Alligator sinensis
CTGACCTGGGGGGTCTTTAAGAGGAGACTGGGCAAGCACCTGGCTGGGGTCACTTGACCCCAGTGCTCTTTCCTGCCTAGGGCAGGGGGTCAGACTCAATGATCTGTTGAGGTCCTTCCAACCCAAGCATCTATGAATCTATGAATTATTGAAGACTGCATAATTCTTAAGCACAGCCTCTTCACAGACATTTCTGAACTTTCACTATTCAATTTAAAATCCCCTCCCTGCACCCCACCCTTTTCAGCTGTTTTTTATTCATTGCTGTAATAACATTTCCCATTTTAGATTGGATTCAAGATGGGAAAAAAAGCCAGCCATCTGGACAAGGAATGACACTTATGGGAAGACTTTTGAAAGGCACATAAATGTGAGGAATTTATTGCCCATTGCACATATAGGAGAGATCACCACTGGGACAAGTCACACTCTTAAGACGGGATGTGTCTCAAACACAAGAATGGAGCAGAAAATGTTCGCATAAAAGAAAACAAATAGTCCCATCAGTATCTTACAAGTGTGATTGATCTTTAGTTGTAAAGCAGGTTAACTAGTCTTCCTGATAAACTGCAAATGTTTTATCCCAATCTGTTGCTTGATTACACGAACTGCATTAAGTCTAAAGAATTCTACAGAAATTAACGGAGAGCTCATTCAAATGGGTAGCTGCCATCCATGGTGCTGCTGTGCCTAAAATTAGTTTTAACCTTTGAAGAAAAAAAATACTGTATCCTATACATGAAAGAGAAATCTGTGCTGATTTTCTCCAAATGAAATCTGTGAAGGCTGATAGGAAAAATGGCACAGCATCTAATCCTAATTATCATTCAGCTTTAGAAATCCTCAGCCATAAAACTCTCATCTTCAACAGGATTCTTTTTGCTCTAAGGTGTCTTTACAGCTTTAGTTCCATTTAAAAAAACTAAAATGTCTAGAGAAATGATAGAAAAAGACCATTTTTCCTTGGATAACAGATACTCCCTTCAGAGGAAGATGCAAGACACCCTCACCTAGAGATAGCTTGCCCATAAGAGAAGTTTCCTACTATCCTCCTTCTGTTAGGGCGGACCTTGCTTGCCCTTAAGCAAGTCCTTCTCAGACTCAGAGATCAAAGTATTTGAGTAACTTTTGAAAATAGCATTTAGGTTGCTAAGCCACTTGGATGTTTTTGAAAATGTTTTGGATGTTTTGAAAATATTCAGAGCCATTTTAGATGCTGTAACAATAATTAGCTAAAGAATGAGCACATACATCCCTCTCTCTCGCTCTCTCTTTTTTCCTCCTCTCCTATAAACATCTCTTGAAAAATGAACCCTGAAACCCATGGTACACATATGTTCACATACAAAACTAGAGATGCCTTTTGCTTTTGAATATGGTATCTTCACGTTTCTAGCACTCTCCTAGTTTAAAGAGAAACGCAGTTAATTTATTTTAGTCTACAGAGGTCTGTCTGTCAGTCACACACTTAAACATTATGTTCTGATGCAATTTTTACTTATGCACTGCCTGTTTTTTTTTTTCATCTCAAGTAATTTGCATCTAAAGTAATTTGCATTGTTGTGCTTTGAACACAGAAACTACCAGTGAGGAGCATGGGATTGTAAAATGTAATTTGGTCAGAGAAAGTGAAAAGGGGGTAAAAGTCACTTTGACAGTGCCATGCAAGCGAAGGAGAGACAAAGAGTCAAATGGACTGGAAGCATGTCATTGCTGTTGTGTTCAACACACAAGGAGGGTACTACATTGTTAAAGGTATAGGATAAAAAAACAATCTTCATCATTTCATAACTATAGCCACCACCAGCCACCAATCCCTTTGTATTTTTTTTTAAACAAACAAGGGAGTGTATTGCTCTGCTTTACTATGTGGGCCTTCAGAATAGGTATTTCAGTAATACACGTGCAACTAGTTTCAGTAATACACTTGCAAATATCTATGCAAAGGAATTGTTTATAGCACACTACATATAACTGATCTTATAGAAAAGATATTTTTGAAAACATAGGGGAGAAAGGTAAGCAGCAATTATAGCTCATTCACATACAGGATAAGAACCTCAGCTCAGCAACCTGCCAAAGAGACCAACAAATGGGCTGCCAAGAACCTAAGGTGTCCAGGCTCAACGCTGGCAGTATGGAGCTGGGGACCCTGGAAACTGGTTACTCAAACCAACATAATCCCTGTTAGTTTCTTGGCTGTTCACTACTGTCTTTTACTCTAGTGACCTGGTTTATTGTCAAAGGGTGAGGTCAGAGATTTGGAGTAGATATGTACATTAGGAGGGTAAAGATTTTTTAAACACTCAGTGGCTCTAAAGATTTGAAAGCCAACACACGAAACAGACACACACACACCCTCTCAAAAGCGTTCATCCTCTCACAGTCTTGAAAGAAAATCTTGTTCTGAATTATGTTTTCATTACATCACAAGGAGAAACCGAGGCACACTTTCTTACTTGAATTGTCCACAGCGGGGAAATTAATAGATTTATGCATTCACAAAACTCAGCCCCACAATAAACAGAATAAACTTTGGCTAACTTCCAGCATAACGGCAACTCTTCCAAGACAGGCTTGTTACCATTGTTGGTTTATTACGTGGGATGTCTCTACCACTCAACCCAGCCAGGTCCTCCCGAGGGTTCCAGTTACAGGCTCAACTCTTCAGAACTTCCTGCCTTCTTTGTGTGCAAATTGATGCACTTTGATCATTCATGTCAGTTACTTTCTCCTCCTTCCCCTTTTCATCTTTCAGGCCTCTTCTGCCAAATCTGCATTTTACCAGGTGTATAGAACAAAACATCACTACACATGGGACATTACACAAAGGCTTTTTCTTCTGTATAAATTTCAGATCTGGATAAAAATTAAATATGTCATGCCATGATATTTCTCCCATCCAACCCTTCTTTCCAAACTACATACCAAACAGCTTGAATTGAAGGACAGTTTTACATCTGCTTGGGGAAAAGAGTTGTCTACAGCTGAATGAACAGACACTGGGTATCTCACAAGATTTAACCTGATACGCCAAACAAATTCCATGCACATTAGATGAATAAGTTTAGCCACATACTTATGTATTCATGTCTCCTGGATAATCAAGACATGATCATTTTTTTTTGTGGGTGGCTGATTGGCCAAGTTCTCATTTAACTGATTATTTTATTGCTGAGGAGATACAGTTCTATCAATAATGGTGTGTTAGGGCACCTGAAGCACTAAATGAGTCTTTGTAGTTATTTAAATAAACTGAAAGTATAAGTGAAACATGGGGAGGAAATGGCATAATATTTTAGATCCCCATAATTTTTGGCCTGAGGGGACCATTTTGACATGTGGTGTGAACTGCTGTATAGCACAGAACATAGTCCTCAGTTTCAAACAGATGTCATTGGAACTGAAACACCTTGTTAGCTTCCCAAGGAATTATAGGGCCTTCAGATACAAGGTTTGAAGAATGAAATGTTAGTCAGACATAAGGTTTCAGGATAGGCATCTATATCTCAAGGCCTTTTTCCTATGACTGTCCTTCAGGACAAGGTTCATGATTAGAGATGGCCAGAAAAATCCTAATGAAAAAACATGTTTACCTGGAATTCGATGGTGTCAAAAAATGAACCATTTTGTGGTAACAGTTCAACTCTGATATACTTCTGACAGACCCCAGACAGGTTCTGAAAAAAGCCTCGCTGGTTTGCTGCCAGCTTGTCTGCCTTCCTCCTTGACAGCCTAAAAGGCAAGTCTTGGAGTTTGTGAGTCAGCATCCCCAGTGCTTCTGGGCTTCTTGCTCTCTGTCAACACATCAGGGAAGATGAATGGGGACTCAGGAGTCTCGTAGTCCCGACTGAGTCAGGAATCATGGGGTCTGGGAGTCAGTGCTTTCAGCTTCAGCCCAACAGACAGGCTGCTATGAACCTAAGGCTTCCTGGGCTCAATGCTGGTAACATGGGGCTGAGGACCCCAGAAGCTGGTTACTCAAACAGACATAATTTCTATTAGTTTCTTGGCTGTTCACCTCTGAGTAGTGGTGGCAAAACTAACTAGACTTCTATTAATTTGACAAGAGGTCACTGCTGTCATTCAAAGGTGGGAACCTGCAAACTAGCAAGAAACACGTCAATTTTAGTCAGCAATCACTAAAGTTTCCTAACATGCTCTTACTGTCGGTAGCGTATCAGGTTTTGGAAACACCAGGTTTTCATGATTCCAAAGAGAAATACTTGTGAAGGTTTAGTTCTGTGAAAGTATTCATATTTTCAAGGATTTTTAAAATTCTGACTCACAACAATAAGTTCTTAAACATCTCAAAAAACTTGCCCCATGCAACTGTACAGTGACATACACACAAAGTAATGGGTTCATTTTTTAGGACAGTTCACTTGTAAACATACTGAGTGCATCTCCATGTCGCCGTATGGCAATGTTGCTATAGCGCCATGCTTTAGTACTTCCTTTTGGAGCAGTAACTGTGCACTGTGCGCCATGTGCACAGCACATGGTTAATTTTGCTGCTACTCTGCCATAGCGGCACACTAAAACAGGGGAATGTGCCACTATGGCAAAGTAGTTGTTGATCACATGTAGACTCATGTGATCGCCATGTTGCTGTACCATGCCATGTGGCAATGTAGCATGTCACTATGGTGACATTTACATGCAGCCACTATCCTCCTCATTTGAATGCAGCAAATGGAAGAGTTGACACTAGGAGGTGACCAGGGTAGGACTCTTTGTAGCTACCCACATTCTAGGGGAAGA
Organism: Alligator sinensis; assembly: GCF_000455745.1. NCBI lineage: Eukaryota > Metazoa > Chordata > Crocodylia > Alligatoridae > Alligator > Alligator sinensis. The sequence continues at coordinate 78,663 of NW_005843056.1, forward strand.
CCAGTCTACCTCCAACCCCTTGCTACATTTCTAAAAAATAAGAATCAGAAAAAAGTCACAAGTTATGTAATGAAAATATAGCTATCACACACACTGATCTCATTTCCTTGGAGTATGAATGCTTGTGCAGTATTGACAAGGTGTGACCCTCTTCATTACTTGAGTTGGCAGTTTTGCGATACTGTCAGAATTTCAAATGTGTTCATTCTCCTCTTACATGTGACAGAATCTTCAATCCACTGTAACTCTGAAGTCCACATAGGAATATAAATAGTGCAAGGAGGAGAATATTCATTTCACTTTTAAATTACATTTTTTGCTTTATTTTGTGAACCAGTAATGTAACTGGGGGGGAGGGGGAGGGGAGAAGGGTACCAGCTCCAGTCACTGATTTTGACAGGTCACTGGAATGATGTCCCCACTCCCTCCCCACACACTGCTCAGCCATCAGAGCCAAGTGCAAGGACACAGCCACAGAAGTGGGTACTTTCTAAGTCTCCAGGCAGGTAAGACTCACCATTTTACTCCCCATCACCCTATTCTCCAGTGCTCAGCACTTCTCCCCACCCTGCTGAATACAGGGGAGTTTTGCCCAGGGCACAAAACTTGTTGGTTTTGCCTCTGTCCTCAACCACTAAGCACCATAACTGCAGTTATTCCAGTTGCTGTGATAGAGAACCAAATATCAGGATGGAGGTAGCCAACAGGCTTTAAGATCAGTGGCCTCTCAGTATGCATTTTACCCTAACAATGTAAGAATCAGGTAGAGTAAACCTAGTGAGATTCATGAAGGCCTGGTCTCTCTTTTTACTTGTACTTTTCTCTTCCAGCACTCATACTGTGACGGTCACTACAATCTTAATTCCTTTTCTTTTCATAAGTAATTACTATCACAGTAGTAATTAACAATAGTATCTGTGGTATCCCATACACCTAGTATAGAGAATGACTTGAGAATATTTAGAGAGAGAAAGAGAGAGAGAGCGAATCTGTCTCAACCCCTTCGTGAAGTGCTGAAATTAGTCTATGTTGTCCATGTGTGGAACCTCTCATTCATAATGGTACCTCATAATGCTACCCTAGGTCACCCACACCAGCCTCTAAATTTTTTTCTGGGGTTTCTTTGGGCCTTGTCCAAAATTCACCTGCAACAGCTGCAAATCATAGGAATGTAGTGACCTATTAAAATTAGTATGTCTTAGGAAATAATCCTTGCCTGAAAGGGAACAACTTTGCAACACCATGAGGCACTTAATACATGCTAAATGGATGCTTGAATATGCATCCATTTACATTCACTTGCACTTAGTACATGTTAAGCTGAGCGTGTGACACCACCCTTTCACTAAGCTGCTCTTGGCCCCCAAATATGTAGTATTTAATGAAAGTTTTCCAAGTATGGAAATAAAATACCTATGTTTATTAAACATTTTGACTGTAGCCTACAGGCATTTTAATATAGAAAGCAATTACTTGGGAAAGATAGGCAGGTCAGCTCCAATAATAAATCAAAGCAGTTACTTCTAACCTGCAGTGTGAACTACATTTGTGACTTGAGTCACAACAGAAAGAGTCATTGCACTTTTTCTTCCAGAAAACCAGCTTGGTTATATTTATATTTGTTTAGACTAGGTATTAAACTTGTTTGTAAGCCATATAACATTAAATCTTGCTGTGAGAGCTGGAAGTCCAAATTCATACAGTATATAAATATTAGAAGAGAAATATGACAATAGTCGGAGAAAGTCTGTTGAGAAAGCCATTATAGATCTACAGTACTGAAGATATTTGGGCATATGCATCTATTTTTTTCAGTTCTTGAGCTCTTGAACAGGCACCCTCTTTTGCTGATTGGAGAAGAATGAGGCCGAGCCACCTGAAGTCTGGCATTTTTTCCAATACGAGGAGTAAAGATACAAGGTCACATTTGTACCAGAACAAATCAATAAGTCATGAACTCCAGGATTTTATCTCCAAGTACCAGATTCTTCAGAGAGAATCTTCCTTATAATGCACTTGAATAACTCTAATATTATTCTGTAGGGCTGGGAAGAGTGTGTCCCTGAACAAACTTGCAATAAGTGAATGAATTGAAGACTGGGAACAGACAGTCTCCATAAATGTCCTCTTAATGTTGTTTTCAAATTCTATTCTTATGATGTGCCAAATCATATTCAATTATTTCTCTCACCAAAATCTTGTACCAGTGACTGCCCTTGGGAAATAGTAAGCTCCTTTCACAATTACTGCTTCTTACCAACTCAAGATGATTCTCCTTTAACATGTATGTCCTCTTCTCTTTGCATTAAGGGGTAGAGTGAAAAGGAGAACCTATATCACCCTATCAGTGGCATTACCCCAGCTCCTTGGGGGCATTATTCAGACCATTCTAATATTTGAGAAACTGAGTAGGGAAGATGGAAACCCACTCACTAACAAATTGCATTACAGTTACATTCAGAGCGATTTGTACCATACACAATCTGATGATCCAGAGAAAAGTGAAAGACATTAAAGAGATATTTTCCTAAGAAAAATGAACAGTTTCTGCTCTGGAAGAAAACCCTGGGGGTTACAGAGGACAATAAGCTCAATATGAACCAGCAGTGTGACCTTGTAGATAAGAAAGCTAACAGCACGCTGGGCTATATTGGTAGGTGTGTTACCAGTAGGTCAACGGAAGTGATTCTTCCCCTTATTCAGGACTGCTGAGGCCACATCTGGAGTGCTGTGTTCAGTTTTGGGCCCCCCACTACAGAAAGGATGTGGACAAATTGGAGAGAGTCCAGCAGAGGACAACAAAAATGGTGAGGGGTCCGCGGCACATGATTTATGAGGACAGGCTGAGAGCACTGGGATTTTAGTCTAGAGAAGGGGAGACTGAGTGGGAGCTTGATAGCAGCCTTCAACTACCTGAAGTGGGGTTCAAAAAAGGATGAAGCCAGATTGTTTTCAGTGGTGGCAGATGACAGAACAAGGAGCAATGGTGTCAAGTTGCAGCAAGGGAAGTTTAGGTTAGATACTAGAAAGAATTTTCTCACTAGGAGGGTAGTAAAACACTGGAACAGGCTACTCAGAGAGGGGGTGGAAGCTCTATCCTTGGAGGTTTTTAAGAACCGGATAGACAAAGATTTGGCTGGGATAATCTAGTTGGGGATGGCCCTACTTTGAGCAGGTGGTTGGACTAGATGACCTCCTGAGGTCCCTTTCAACCCTAATTTTCTATGATTCTATGATTAGATAAGCATCGAAATGTTTAATCAAAAGTTGTAAGGCTCAAAAGGATGCATTTATTTTTGGTTTTCAGCGCACAGTAATTTTATTCATCGTACAAGAAAATACATATGTGGGCTCTCTGGAGTAGCTGTTCTTCATACCAGTACACACTAGTGGTGAGCTCAAGATGCAAAATGCATATAATAGACTGGCGAATTGCCCATCAAGAATGTTGGTGGGAAGGGAGTGGCCTTGGATGGAACGCCACCATTCATCATTCCGTACTGTTGCCACCTCCTGGGGGGGGGAGAAGCTTGCACATGGCGGCCACCACCGCTACCCAGAACCCCATGCTGCCATCCTCACCATCCTCTCCATCCCTGCCATGACAGTGGTGCTCTGCCATGACAGTTTGTCCCTACCATTGCCCTCCACCAGGGATGGAGTGCCGCCATGACGGCAGGGATGGAGCAGGCCAGCATCACTGCTGCCTCTAAGGTGCAGGACCGGGGGAGGGTGTCAGGCCATGGATGCCCACCCCCCCACTCCATTCCCTCCATCATGGCAGCACTCCACCATGTGTGTCTGTTTGTGCGGAGCTTTGTGATTGGCTGCCGAGACAACCAATCAGAGTGCTCCAAGAGCGTTACAGAAGAACACACAAACAGATGGACTAAGTATAGAGAGAGAGAGAGAGAGAGAGAGAGAGAGAGAATTTTGAATACATCTATTGAGGGTTTGATGGTGTTCAGAGCTAGGTCCAGGTCCATACTGTCATTTGAGTCATCTCTAGCCTGGATCCTGGTGTGAAGAATTGAACTTAAAGAAATCTTTAGTGGGACTGCTCACTTGAGTAAAAGTTTCTTAAAAACAGACTGAACAATATCCATCATAACTACATAAACTTTCCCAAAATGTATAAACAGTTAAAGACACATCGACACGGTCATGAAAGGACAATACCTCACAAATTTCCAGAGGGGCTGTGCATAATTTCATTATGGTCTCTGTATTGTTTTATACAAATCAATTTCTGATCACATCCACTAGCCTATCATAAGGTGCAGACTGATTATTTAGTATAATTACTAAATTTTACACTGTGATGCAGAGGGTGTTTTTCATGCAAACTGAACTATATGGCATAGCTGTTGCCAGGTCATTTTTCTTCATTAAAGCAACCCTAGTTAAGGTTGCTTCATATTTAAAATGTTTGTACAGCAGCATGATTCTAAAATCTCATCTCCATATGACACCTAAAGAATGCTTGATTAGAATTATTTTATCCTGTAAAAGTGCACCCACTTTTTTTTCCCACCATGCTAAGAATAGAGGTTTAGGGACTGAAAGTTAGAATAGCTGCTATTTGCTAACATCCCACTGTGACACCTTCCAATTTAAACAAGTAAATGCAGCCACATGACCCAAGGCAGAACTTCAAAGCCATAGAAAGAGTTTAGACACCAAGCTGTTTCCCCGACTGTGATGCATTGTAGTATTGCAGGAACTGAGTCAATTTAGCAGAAGATTGATTATGTTCTATTGGAATATAATGGTCCAAATTAGCTCTTTAATCTTTGCTATCACTGACACCATTTCACATCACAAAGCTGGCTGAAAACTTCAGTCAGGGACCTGCTGTGTTACTGCCATTTGTCTATGACTCACAACAAGGAGATCAGAGAGAAAGTTCCTTAAAGTGGACACAACCTATGTCACTGCCAACCAGAAATGTTACCCAGATGTGCAGTAAGGCACTCAACATGTTCAATGCTGCAAGTGGCTGCTCACTTAGCATGCTGACCCTAGCTCCTGCAAACATCTGTGCTTGCTATTGTATACAGACATAACAAAACATCTGCTTGAGAAAGAGAAAAATGCTGCTAGTTGTTTAAGCTGGAATTAGAGGAATAAGGATGTGCAAATGAAAGCTGAAAAAATGCTCGAACTTTGGGGAAAACAATCTGTGGATTCATTCTTAAAAAGGCTGCTTCTTACGGATACAATGGCACTTATTTGTTACCATGTCAAGCTGGCTACTCCATTAACAGTACTAACTGTGCCAGACAGTACAGCCATCAGGACTTAAATGCAGGAAAGGGCAATCTCAGTGAACATGCCTCGGAGGTCAGACTTTCCACTTGGGGAAGATGAATGCATTTCTTACAGGAATTAGAGACTTCTGACACTGCTTCTCTAGGGCCTGATCCAAAGCCCAGAGTAGTTTTCTGCTGACTTTATTGGACTTTAAATCAGATTAAGAGAAAACAGACACTTGTCAACATGAGAGCTAAATACTCAGAACAAAGAGGCAATGAGGGTTTTTTTGTGTTGAAACCATGGGTTAACGATGACTTTAGGTCTCACATTGCTGCTGAGTTTTGGAAATTCTGTGAATATCATGTCCCACTGTATCTTGTGCATGAAAATCTTGGCAGCAACAAAGGCCAGGTTCATTCTGCCTACAGGTCCTTCCTTAAAATATATGACAATGTGGCTAAAACCTCCACCCAGAAGTGTATTTTAATTTCTGTCATAAAGCAAAATGTCTTTGGAAACTTCTCCTCTGCACTCGCATGCAATCAGTAAATCTTGTGGATACAAGAAAAACAAGTACCCTTTTATAAGGAGGGAGTTGTGCAGGAGGAGAGTGGGGGGGAATGATAGAAGGTGGGAGAAAAATTAAAAAGAGTATAGAGAAGAATTTAGGTGTGTGCATGTGTGTGTGTCAGAGAGAGAGAGAGAGAGAGATTATTATTATTATGTATATAATGTTATAAAAGAAATGGAGTAAACCAAGCCAACATATTGGGAGTTTGGATAATCCAACTACAGTCTATTACATATTTAATTTATGGAGATAAGGACATCCAGTGGTAGCCTCAGTGGTATTTAAGGGCATATAGGGATTATTCTCTCCTTTCCTCATCTGTAGTAGTTTTAAGACACCTGGTTTCATACTTGCCGGCATTTACTTGGTCCAGGTAATGATTTCAATTTTGTTTACAGGATACTGTGAAGTCAGTTCAGAATTCAGCTCAGCTACCAGTTCCATCAGACTTGCCTATGAAATCAGTTTTGCTCTGCCACTGGTTTAGTCTCACAGGGCATGTCTACATGACACATATACTGTGGAGTAGAATAATTCACTCCGCAGTAAGCGACCCTCTGTTTGGCTGCAGGAAACTAATAAACTCTGCAGCAGGGCAAATCAATAAACTCTGCAGCACGGTAGTACTTGTAAATACTTGTACAATACTGGAGTACTTGTATTTACAAGTATATCCTTGTATTTACATGTACTTACAAGTACAAATATTTACAAGCACTACCCTGCTGTGGAGTTTGTTACTCTGCAGCACACACGTGTAGATGCTGATGCAGCTGGCTAGGGAACAAGTGTGCTTAAGTGTGAGGGCTTCCTGCCGGCTAGCCCCATGCTGGAGCAGCCCCATGCCCCAGCCAGCCCCTCTGCAGCATGTTGAAGTCCCCTGCTAGTCTGGGCTGCTCTGACCCAGCTTGACATGCAATGGTCTCAGGGGCACATGTAGACGTGGCGCCTGAGAGCAATAAACTCTGGAGCAATAAACTCCATTATGGACCAGAGTTTATTGCACCACATTAATATGCATGTATAGATTTCATAGATTTCATAGACATTAGGGCTGGAAGGGACCTCGGAAGATCATCAAGTCCAGCCCCCTGCCCAAGGGCAGGAAGTCAGCTGGGGTCATAGGATCCCAGCAAGATAAGCATCCAGTTTCATCTTGAAGGTGTTCAATGAAGGCGCTTGAAACACCTCTGGTGGCAGGCTGTTCCAGACCTTGGGGGCTCGGACAGTAAAGAAATTCTTCCTTATGTCCAGCCTGAAACGATCTTCAAGTAGTTTGTGACCATTCGACCTCGTCATCCCTTGGGGCGCTCTGGTGAACAAATGTTCCCCCAGATACTGGTGGTCACCCCTGATAAACTTATAGGTGGCCATCAGATCACCCCTGAGCCTGCGCTTTTTCAGGCTAAAGAGCCCCAGGGCTCTCAGCCTGTCATCGTAGGGTCTGCTTCCCTGACCTCTGATCATGCGTGTGGCTCTTCTCTGGACTCTCTCAAGCTTCTCCACATCCTTTTTGAATTGTGGAGCCCAAAACTGGACACAGTACTCCAACTGCGGCCTCACTAAGGCCCAGTACAGGGGGAGAATGACGTCCCGGGATTTGCTTGAGAAGCATCTATGGATGCAAGCCAGCGTTTTGGTCGCTTTACTAGCCGCCGCATCGCATTGCAGGCTCATGTTCATCTTGTGGTCAATGATGACCCCCAAGTCTCTTTCTTCCATAGTGCTAGCCAACACAGCACTGCCGAGCCTATAAGGATGCTGCAGGGTTTTTTTCCCCAAGGTGGAGAACCTTGCATTTATTGGCGTTGAACACCATCAGATTCTCGTCCGCCCACTTGCTGAGCCTGTCCAGGTCAGCCTGGATCACCCGCCTGTCTTCTGGTGTGGATGCTTTGCCCCGAAGTTTGGTGTCATCGGCGAACCTGGCCAGTCCGCTTCTGACTCCAGTGTCCACATCATTAATGAAGATGTTGAACAGTATGGGTCCAAGGACAGAGCCTTGGGGGACCCCGCTGGTCACAGGACACCACGACGAGTGACTTCCATCAATTACTACCCTCTGGGTCCGACCCCATAGATTCCACCCTGTAGAATCTACCAATGGAGAACCCAGAATAAGGATCCTTGATATGTGAATCTCATCCCCCTGTCATAATTGTTGACACAAAAGATAACAACCTATTATTTCTGTCAGTTTGAGCTGTAGTGGCAGAAGTGTGTGAAGTGTCTCATCACTGTTCCAGAGATGTAAGTTCATGCCTTGCTGTAAATTAGTTCTGGAGGCCACCTCTGGTTGGCCAAGTTATGAGTCATTTGGGTTGGGGAGTCAGAGGCAGCCAGACTAGCCACAGTGCTAGTGAACTCACACCTTTTTGTACTGTTGGCTATAGAAACTTATGTGTCTTAACCATGCTAGCCAGACAGACCAGCTGGCTCAGGTAGATATCTGTTTGACAACTTTTAATCACTTGAGCTAAGTAGAAGAGGTCTGTACCATGGATCTGAAGGTTCCAAGATTGCAGAACAACCACGTAAGCCCCAATATGATGCCATATTTCTATTTTTTCATTTTTTTAAATCTTAAAACATTATGTACACTGTAGACTACATTAATGTTGTAAAATCTAATACTCAAAAGTTACAGGATGCTAGACTTCAGGCTGCCTATCTCCTTGGAGTATCCAGCTGATCTGTCTCTCCTGTTCAGAGCACAGTTCTTTCAAACAGTCAAGGGAAAACTTGAAAAATCCTAAAACAGCCACTATATATACCATTTGCTTTGACTGATTTGAATGCAAGAATTCATTCCTTAACTACCCATCATCTCCAACCCCTTATTTCTCAAAGCCAATTCTTACTGAAGTTCCAGAAGTTCTCTATAGTTATAGGATCCACTTCTTGTCACCTTTGTGCCACCATAAATGGTTATGGGGGCAAAAAAAGCCAAGCAAACAGACATCCATGCTCCACAAGTGCTCAAAATTTGTATCCATGATATAGGTGGTATGATCTTATGTTGATATTTTGTGGCCAGTGTATATTTGCCTTAAGGTGGGAGATGGCAGGCAGCCTGGAGCTACTGGCACTCTCCAGCTGCCCTAGGCAGGCACTCCTGGAGCTTCAGAGGCTCATTACTGAGCTCCCCAGAAATTTCCATAGGGCCCCTGAAGCCCCAGGAGCACCTGCCTGGGTTCCCTCATCTGGGACTCCCTGGGCATGCATCTTTACAAATGAGGAAACCCTGGGTTTCCCTGCTAGCAGAGAAGCACTCAGGGATCCCCTTACTCCTCTGCTAGCAAGAAAACCAGGGAGGGGGGATGGGGGGGTCCCAAGTGTTGTCCCCTAGGATCAGGCCCCGGACACTCCCAGGAGTGGCAGGGCCCTGGCCCTCTGGGATGAGGGGCAATGTCTGTTTTGCCCAATGAAATGGATCATCCGTGCTAGGACAAAACCCATCATAGCTGAACCTCTTCATTTGGTGATGTTTGTTTATACCCTTTGTTATAGAGTCTCTGTGGGACTGTGGGTAAATCAAATCACTGTGCCTCAATACTTAATCTGTAAATTAAATTTCCTACCTCATAACTAGGGTTATAAAATCAGTTGTCTCGAACACTGCTGTGATGAACACTCTATATGAACCAAGATAGGTAGATTTAAGTTACAGAAACATTACAGGAGTGAAAGATTTCTGAAGAACCAGAGAAAGTAAAAATATCTCATCAGAAAGTGAAGATTATGCTCATGCTAGATTACACATCACTTTCGATTGTTTATATTCCCGTTTCATTTGATTTTAAGTAGACACTACTTTCAGTGAAGCTACTAAATGCTCCACATGCTGCACAGTGGTACTTTATTTCCATTTATTTCACCTTGCAATAAAGTCATTCCAAAAGTTTTTAAGCACAGTTAAAAATGTTGAATAATCTGTTCAGTGCTGCCCTGTGGGGTGGTCAGATAAAGGACATCTGAGGAGTTTGGAGAAATGTTAACCCCTATTTTTAGTGTACTGTGGTGTACTAAAACAGAACAAAAACAGTAAAAATAACACCTAGCATTTATCTGGGTCTGTCTCATTCTAGATTTAAAAGAATCCTCATGAGGTGTATAGTTATTAGTTTCACAGATGAAGATGCCGATAAATAGAAAACAGAAGTAACATAGCAACAGCAGGATGCAGAACACGATGAAATGTAATGTTGCATCCTTTTACATCCTCCACAGTCTCACAAGAATAGATGACAGTCAGTTCTGACCTTTTCTCAGTAATTGTGCTAATCAAAATACTTGTGGGTACACCTTTATTTATCTTCTGCTAGTTACTACACAAAACATCTTCTGACTCCATCTCTGCACTCACTTCACCAGGCCAGATTCAGCCAGTGGTTCAGATTAACCAAAAGAGCAGTGCATGCTGCTCCAGGTGAACTGAAGGTCTCTGAACTTTCCCCAAACACCTACATGTTATTTTTTCTGATCAATGCCTGGTGTCATACTACATATTCAGTTGTACTCCTCTGCCTTCAAAACATGAGGCACAGATTAAGCACAAGTGAACTAAGTGGTATTTCTGCTTTTAAGAATGCTTCTAGCAACTATATAATAAATAATGCACATTCAGTGTACATGTTATTATTGATTGTAAAGAAAGACTAGCAAACCTCAATATCTGCAAAACAGGAACAAAAGGTGGCAAAACAAGCACACAGGTTTAGCACATTTCTTGTTCCCTGATCAGTATTTTCATTTTTCTCATACTTCTTTTTTTCCTCCCTCTGACTCTCAGTAATTTATCATTATTGTGATGTGGTGTTCCATGCTATATACAATGCATGATGAGATAATACAAGTTGTGACTTTTTAAAAATAAAAGCAGTATTGACACAGGTAGATACTTAGAGATCATTTTTAGATTGATGTTTGTACTGGGTTAAGAAAAAAATTTTGAAAAAACCTAATTTAAGGGTCCATTGAAGTCACTGTCAGCCTAACTTAACTTCAATAGGTTCAGGAACCCAAGGCAATAGTTTTTCAGTTGTTGTCAGTGAACTTCTTGGGAAAGTGCTAGACCTGTCCTATTTCAAAATGTGAAACTTCTTGCTAGTTCAAGCCTAGGTCTAAAACTTTAAAAGTATCTTTGATCATTCTACACATCAGCTAAATTGAAACAAACAGGTAAAAACATAATGTATATTCTTACATGCTGAATAGCTGATTCATGTCTCAATGGATGTGAATTCAGCTGTGATCAACCTGAAAGGTATAGCAAACAAAGCAGATCAAACAAAACTGGTGCTGTGCACTGGAGGGAATGAACTGCGGTTTGATTTTAGGAAATGAATACATGTCAAGTCCTGCATTCAAGGATAGGAAATTAAACAGCACAGATTAAACATGAAGTGGAAGGCCATGGAAGATGCAACCAAGTAGTCAACCATAACATATTAAAACAAGTCTTTTCCAATAATCTCTTTAATACTCCAGTGTTTATGCAACTAAGCTCCACAGTTGCTGTAGGGAGAGTTTGCCTCTGTAGGGTATATTCCAGTACCCACTCAAATCAGTGAATATTTCTATTCACTTCACTGGCCTTTGGCTCAAACTTCTGGGGTTATTTTTCCCTCTACAACTTTCCACAGCTCCTTCAGTAGAATAATTACGTGACTTTTGGTTTTTTATCTCATATTTAACCTACCAGAGTGCCCGGCTGTTGATTCATTTCTATCTCACCAATGTAACATATAGATATTTAAAATTGATCAAAAAAGGTTAACAAATTAGGGAACACTAAGATTCAGGATGACCTGAAACCTTATTTCAGCCCCACTGTGCATATGAATTGTAAGACCACATACCAGGTTGTTTTTCCTCATTCAGTCTCCTCAAGTTCAAGTGCCATCTTCAGTGGTTTAGTCCCCAACCCAGGAACTTACCTTGGCCACATAGCTCAAAATTTGGGATGTTTCTAAACTGTGGTTTACAGGTATTTCACAGATAAATTAGGTTATCACAGAGAAACTTAGTTTATCACAGAAAAACTAGGTGCACAGATAAACTAGGTTCGCAGACAAATTAACTCCTTCCAGTTTACAGGCAATCAATGGACGCAAGGTAAAAAACTTGTTGGGACAATCATTACAGCCTGGGTTTCAGTAGGAAAGCAGGATTCAGTGTACATGCCATCCAGCCTGCTTCTCTCACACCCCTTAGTCTAATTCTTTCTCTCTTGGGTCATGTATTACAAAGTACAGCCATTTAACCAGCAGCTCACAGATGCTTTTACAACTCCTGTTGGCACACTTGCAAGAAGGAGCCCCGCCAGCAGATCATGACTTCAGTTCGTGAATCTGCAAAGGTAGGAGGATGTGAGCTGTGAGGCAGAAAGGATTTATTCTCACCACAACTGCCTAAATTATAATCAAGGGGAAATTAAAAAAAAGTGCCAAATAATTTTTTTTTGTATAAATTAATCAAAAAGGTTCCAATTTCCATATCCCTCTTTAAATATCCATATATAAAACCTTTGTGCTACCTTTTGGATGGCTGTCAAAAGAATAATAATTTATCTAGCTATCTGAATTACAATTTTATCAGTATTAAAGGAAATATGTCATATTATGCTGGTTTTTCTTTGATGAACAGCCTTAAAGCATGGTTAAACAGCACGCAGATAAGCATAATAGCTGCTTGCTTGACTCAGCTGAATTTTATGAAAATGGACTTTCAGAGATCTATAAAACTCCAAACTATTAGGAAGTTATAAAACAAGAGCAATCATTTACAAAAAGCTACAGGATATAGAGAGCTGATGGCAGCTACTGTAGTTAAGTAGTTAAGGCTTTTAAGTACCATTTTATTTTGGAGATTTGATGTTCTGATCAGACTCCTTTTCCGCCTAAATTTCAAGAAGTAGTGTTTGGTGGACAGAATAGGTCCAAATTCAGAGATCACTCCTACCTGTTGCTGTCACTGCTTTCACAATCAGATTCAAAACTATGAGAAGCCTCTTGGCTCCAACCCCAAATGTGTAAAAACACCCACTTTAATGGTTTCAACCTTCTAATTTCATTTTTCCTCGTTTCCCTGCTCAGTACGATCTGATTGATTAGCAGGAAAAAAGGAGTGCCCGTTTCAACTTGAGGCAGGTTAGCGTCCTTTAAACAACAGGAAAAAGCAGCCATCCTTTACCAAATAAATCTTTAATGGACTGTCCAACATATGGTCTGCAGGCCTCAGTGGTTGCTGTATGGTGGGGGAGGACCTGAGGGTCTGCATGCTACCTGTGTCTGTCTCACAGCAGAGGTTGGGGGCTGTGTGCTGTTGTGCCATGTGGATAGGGAGGGTGCATGCTGCTGCATGGGGAAAATGTGGAGTGGGAGTACCCCCTTAGCATGTGGCCCATGTGGTATACGGCTTGAGGGACCACATGCTGGCACCACCGGTGGCCCCCAGCTGCACCAAAGTTGGACAGCCCTGCTCTAGAAGATCCTCAACCCTTCTCTTCCTGCTTCATCCTCTCCTCTCTCTCCTTGTTCTTCACTGTTTTCCCTACTTATATCTTAGTTTTTGGCTCTCTTCCTTTATCCAGCGATCAGGATGGCCATGAGACTTCTCACAGATCTTCCCACTAACAGCACTGGGACATGCATCGCAGTGATCTTGGCTACTTTCTCATCTTGACAGCTGCAATTGCCATTGCACTGGCTCTTCTCTGCTGTCATGTTCACATCAGAGCTTTTGTCATTTGTTCGCTACTGCACCCAAAATATTAAAAAGCAAGTCCTATGGGCTCCTACATACATGAGTAGGTTTTGTATTGAAGACGCATTGACTTCAGTGAGGCTACTCTTAAGAGTAAATGCTAAGGTTTGCAGGGTCACCTGAAGCAGATTGAAATTTCTCTCAGCAACACTTCTCCCCCTACTCCACACAAGCCTCCCCATCAAAAATGTTCCTTTGGCAAAACCAAATGTTTTGTAGAAACATGAATTTCAACCAAATGTTCTTGAAAAAGTTTCTTAAGTTCACAATGTCATTTTTTTCTAAAATCGTCTATTACCCCCATGGCTATACAGAGTTTATTTCTATGTTCATCAACCAAGGGTTTAATTTTTGTTTCAAGACACAACAAAATACGTTTTTTATTTGAAATATTTTGTAAAAACAAATTCCTTTTCAACTAGCCAAAGCCAAAACCTGGCATAGATCTTCTTAGGGATCTCCCCAAACTTTTAGATAATTCTGACTTTGGGGGAAAAATGGAAGGTTAACACTGTCCACAGCATTTAATTTTTTTACCCTGCCTGCCTGCTTCCAAAACCTGCAGCTGCTGATAGTGAAAGCTCCCTCTGCACATTCTGTCAAATTCAGAATAACAATGGACCAGTAGAGCTGGCTGTGGCCAACACAAAAAAGCAAATTCTCTGCTGCAGCACTCATATCTAAGAGCAGTGAGATAGTCATATCCAGGTGTCATTTAGAAATCAGTGCAATAAGCCAAGACTACAGACTAATTCACTTTTACTAAAACTCAACCTACAAATCTTACCAGGTACTGAGAGGCTATACTGTAAACATTATTTAGGAACTAATGAAAGCAGAAGAGGGGGAAAGAGGAAAAGCACTCTTCTGCGTTTATGCTTTCACATCAGACAGTACTAATATCCTAGCTGCTCAGAGCAAAAACTCTAATGTTGCTTTTTCATGGCCTCTCAATGGAAAACTTACAGCAGACTCAGCTCCCAGCACCTGCACTGTCAATCAAATTAAAAAGAAAGACTTTTCACTTCACTCTTCCTTTCTTGTATTTAATTACTCATGATATATTCCCACAAGGGGTTAAAAAGAGTGCAGGCTTCTATTAATGATATTCATAGAACTAAGCTCTTTGACATGGAAGTCAAGAATAACTTGGAAAAAAAAATAAAGACAGCTAAAATATTCAAATCTTAGAAATTTATTTGCAAAGTAGGGCTAATCAAAACAACAATAGGAGCTATGACATCAAGTGGCTTTCGTTTAAAAATATTTTAAAAGAACATTCACTTAAATATCTGTCAGTATGCTCTCCTTTTCAAATCTCAATCCTCCAGGAAAGAGGATTTTGGAACACTGAAGGGATTAATATAATTTTGTCATTTGGAGAGTAGCATCTAGATACCCCAAAATAATTGGAGTCCATTTGCAAGTTTTTTTAAATGCTATTTCTATGGATTTTTTTGGAAAAGTTCTGCATATGTCTGCTGGTTAGCAATGGTTATGATTGTTGAGTGCCATGATTTTAAGATGTTTGTACATCTCCCACACTAGGAGAACCTCCATTTTTTAAGCATTGCAGATCAAGATAGCTGCTGTTTCTGAGGGAGTCAGATATACTGTGCTCTCTCATGGAAATTATGTATTTTTCTATTATTGTATAATGTATATTGATTACATTGAGTTATTCTCTGAAGGTGGCAAAGAAGCACAATTATTCAAACATCCCCTTGCAGCATCTTGACTCAGGAAAGAACATGCTTTGTTATTTTTTTTAGGATCTGCCATGAATTATATATTATTTAATTCTTCCTTTTGCATATTAATCCAAATGAATATTTGGAGGAAATAAACATTATCCAAGATTCTTTGCTTATGAAATCAGTGGCAAAAAACCATGTCATATGCCCATAAAAAATCTCTGAACTCCTAAGCAGTGGTGGGAAAGTAGTACCAACTGACTACAGTATTATCATTTACAGGATTATTTCAGTCTCATAAATTTAGCAACTAATTAGCAAGTACTTTTGTTGGAAGATTCAGTCTAAAGGGATTAAATTACTAGGGACTGAATTACCTTATCCCTGCTGTTAAAGATGGCACCGGGCAAGCCACAGGCTTTCCTGACTGTACCCAAAGCAGACACCTCCTGGTGTACCATACACCAGCAACCACCCACACCCAACCACTGCACTGAGCAGCCCTTCATGCTTAGCTCCCCACACTGTGATGCACTGACCCTCCTCTCCCAGGACAAGTGCAGGAGGTGCTGGCATGTGGTGCACCTGTCTGTATGGTGTGCAGCCTAGAGGGCCTGTGGGTTGCAGCCTGGTGGTGTGCAGTCCCATCCCATTCTCCCCAACCCCCTCCCCCATCTGTTAATCATCAAACACTCAACCTTTTTAAAAACAAAAACTCAGGACCTTTCTTTTCCCTGAACCAACCATGTTTTGCTAAGGTATCAAGCTGCTTCCTTCTTCCAAACATTTTTGCCACTTACCCATATTTGGGAATGGACATTCAGTCACAAAATTTATTTCCTTCTCTAAAGATAACAGAAGGGAAATTGTGGAGGAGAAGTGGCTGTGCTTCCTTTTTTGGAGGCTCAAAAAGAGACCTACAGACAGGACTTTTTTCCTCAGGATGTAGAGGTTCACAAAGTGATACCACCAGAAATGTTTGCTTCACTACTTGAAACTAAGTACTAAAGTATGGACAGTCAAAAAGCCCAGGCTGAATCAATTCAATCTTTGCAGGTTAGTCTAAGCTGCATAGATTGAACCGATAAGCAAGTAAATAGACATTCACTTTTGCGTCTGGAAATGCAGCCACATGCCTGCAGTAGGCCAGGCTAAAAGCTAGGGGGCACCAGAGCATGCCCCCCTGCTTGGCTGCAGCAGACATCTTAGGCCATCTTAGACCACCCACCCCGCAAGGAGAGGTTTGCAAAGGAGGTGCAAATCATTCTGAGATGCTGGGGACTGAGTTAACTTGAATCTAGAGAGGATCTGGGACAGAAGTTTAATAAACTCATTTAACCTAAATCACTTAAGTCTGATACTACATTCATCCAGATTTATCTTAAACTGTTTTTTGGCCATTTTGAAAGTTGTTTATATGCACTGAACTTCTGTTGTGTTACAGATTTGAACCTGTTTTTGATCACTTATACTGGTTTATGTCCCTGACTCGAGGGGCAAAAATTGTTCCCTTTACTTGCCATGTGTACATAAAAATTACATGCATAAAGTAATAAGGAATGCAGGAATAAGGATCTAAATGGTCCTAAAATAAGACAGCTAGGGATAGCTTCAAATTCATACCTAAAAACTTCTCTTAAATAAAATAAAAACTAGAATTTTGTCTCGGACAAAAGTACATATGATGAAGTCATTGCCATTTACAACAAAAACTAAAAGTGTTCTCATTTTATTTAACTATTTCAGGACTCTACAGGACTCTACACACACATGCCCATGCAACTGAATGGAGAAATGTTCTACAGAGCAAGAGACAAGTATACCATTCAGTGACATATGGGGGGGAGGAGGGGTATTCCTCTCTAAAATGATTAATGAGGCCACAAGAACAAACCCAAAGCCAAAAGCTCCATGAGATAGAGCTTTTATATCACTGCAAAATATAACATCACATCACATAAAAAAATTAAGTGGTGATGAAAATTTAATGTAGGAACAAATATCTTCTTTTCAGATTATGGGGACAAATAAGAGACGAATTACTTTTCACTATACCTTTTACAATGTTCAGTGCCAGTTTAAGACCTTTTTCCTGACTCATCCATGCTGAGAAATCTCTTTTTTGAAGTCTTCTCATATTTACATTTCCTTTACATGTCAACCTATGAGCATGTTATCATCTGGGGACCACCTGCATTCCTTAAACCACACAATGCTCAACTCAATTCATTCTCATATGCTGCATCTGCTAAAGCCATAGATGGCAAGTCAACTCAATATTATGCTAGGTATCTATTTCCTTTCCTAGGTGACCTATCTTTTGGAAAATATTATACTTTACAGATCTTAAATGCCAGAAAGGAGTGCCATGATCCAACATGCAACATAACATATGCCATAGAATTTCATTAAACAGTTCTTGCACCCCAGCCTGTAACTTATGGTGGACCTGATTTGCTAAGGTCAGATGAAAAAGAAGTAAAAAAGGTCAGGATATTTATCTAAAGTGAGGTATTGAAATTGTGCAACCTTCAGAAAGTCATTTTATCTCCTTTTGCTTTGATCACCTAAGAAAAAGGACTGGGTTCAAGGAATCTGGTTAAACTTTACTTTAAGGATTAAATATACCAGTTTTCCTTACCAGTTTACAGGTATGATAATAATTAAAATATCTAAAGAAATCCTCTGTCTCAGAAAACAATTCCCCATATGTCATTATCAAGGGATACAGAATCAAAATCATGAGAGGTAATTATTAGATTTTGCTTGCCTCCTCCCAGAAAACTTTAATTTTTATTTAGTACCAATGTTGTTATCTGGAAGGTTTTGGATATTGTGCATAAACTGTAACTGTAACAGAATTTTGCCAGAGTAAAGAATACAGAATTAGGCATATGGCATAATCAACAATATGACTGAATAGCCAAGTGCTTTAAATGATGCAAAAGTATCTGTCTCATTGACTTCACATTGTTACCTTGTACAGAGTACTATTGCTGCCTCACAAATCTTTTCATATGATGATTTTATTTATTTTATTTCCAAATACTCTTCATATAAATGAAGAAAAAACAAGCACCAAGATATATGAAATTTTCTACAAGGTGAGCTTTTAGGTTCCAGAGTAAAGCCCTCAAAACGCCTTATTAAGATTCCTTCCACAACTCTAACTCTGCCTTATTGTGTATGTGTATCAAGATACAGCCTCTCATTACATGGGCACAGGCTAGATTTTCCCCACAGGATGCATGCAGTTCACACACTGAACAGAGAGTGAGGTAAAGCTGTGCAATGCACTGGTCTTGGATCTACTTCATCTCTTCATGCCTCAGTTCAGCATCTGCAAAACAGGGGCATTTATACTCCCAGCCCTAACCATAAGAGGTGAGGCTAAATTCATTAGAGTCTGGGAAGAACTCAGATAATATGCTACATGTCACAGAAGCACCTATAAAGAAGGAATAAAAATCCTTATTCTGTGCAGGTCTTAGATATGGCTTATAAAAAAAGGTGATATGAATAAAAAAGTAATATTTATAAAAAATATTGAACAACTCTCATTCAATGAACACTGTCCATTATGTGCACCAAATGAGATAAGCATCCACAAAGCAAAATAACATTTAACAACAAAGACTTTTGAAATGCATACTCAGGAGGGAAGAATTAAGACTGTTGTTTCCCAACTTTTCAATGCTTGGCTTCGTAATCTTCTAGGTAGAAGGCAAAGCAGGGTGGCAACTTAAAGTCTAGCTCAGTCAACAACTGACAAAGTAGGCTATTGCCTACAAAATCTTGTTCAAGGGGTGGGCAAAATATGGCCTGCAGGCTGGATGTGGCATGCCAGGCCATTCTATTTGGCCTGCAACACCCCAAAAATTTAGAAAATATTTATCTGCTCCTGGCTGCGTGTCAAAGATGATGAGAGCCAGGGGCAGTAGGACCCAGGGGGAGCTGGCAGCAGGAGACAGGAGTCCAGCCATTTCCTTGCCTTCCTGCCCCCGCCCTATTCAAGCATCATGTGGTCCCTGGCTGCATGACCAGAATGGGAGTACGGGGCTGCACTGGTACTCTGGGTGCGTGTGTGTGTGTGTGTCTGTGTGCGCGCGCGCGCGCGCGCACACATGTGTGTAGGGAGGGACTTTGTGTGTGTGTTCATAGGGTGAGTCCCACCCCCCCCACCATACACATACACCAACACCCCCTTCACACTGCCATACACACAGACACCCACACAGACACCCACACCCACACCCCTCACACACCCCAGCCACACTCCCCCCACAAACCCCATACCCACCCACAAAGGCACACACACCCCCACATGCTCCCTCACTCCACACCCATGCCTATACACCCCCGCAGACACTCCTGCACCCTTCCCCACACCCCACATACCCACACACCCTCCAGCCCCCCACAAACCTATACCCCCATAATATACAAGAGTAACACTTCATTTTAAGCTATTTATACAATCACCTCTATGTACACTACACAGCACATGTAAACCAGGACAAAAATATTTTTAGAAATCAAACTAATGAATATTTTAGATGTTCACTTTTTAGAATATAATTTGGTATTTTTCTGGCTCTGGGATGGCAAAACCCTTTGCTCAAAGGTGTACTTCTGGGGGCAAGGGGAGGGACTTCTGGTGGCAAAGGTCAGGGGTTAGGGGGAGAGAATTCCAGTCCCAAAATGGCAACCAGGGGGCAGGGAACCTGTCAAGGGGTGGAGCTGCCCATGCAGCCCTTGCCAGCTTGCCAAAACTTGGTAAACTGCCCTCTGCCCAAAATAATTGCCTGCCTCTGTCTTATGCTGTTCTTAAAGAATTAGCCTTTAAGACTCACCCTGCTCTGCCTTCTGCATGACTGCAGACTAGCAGACTAATATGACTAAGTACCTACTTGTAATCTTAGTATTGTTTCAATTTACACTATTTTTGTTTTGAAAACATGGCATAGATTGTATACAGATACACAGACTCTCATATATCATTTAGGCACTACATATATCATTCACACGCAGCTGAATTTTGGCCATCCTTGGAATAATATACAAGGTGGTGAAAGAACATTGTCACAGGAAAGAACAAGAAGGGGGCACAACAAATCAAAGAAATGAAATAAGAAAAAAACACTTACCCGCAGCAGGAGCGGTAGCAAGGCAGGAGCAAGAGGAGGAATCTGCGTGGCTTGTCAGCCACGTCTTTATTCAATTGAGACTGGCTGGTGACATCATCAATAATCGCTGGCCGGTGAAGATAAAGATGGCGACTGGCAGCGAGGGGAGAGGAGGAGAGAGCTGGAGAAGCATGCAGGCGGATAATGCATGCTCGGAAATCCCTAGGAGGCATGAAGCCTCGGATAAGAAGCCAGAGGAGGCTCCTGAGGAGGTGTGTGCCAGTGGCGGTAGGGAGCACACCGGCAGCTATACAAACAAATTAAAAACACAGTCTCTGCAGGCTATGGAGACAGCCACTGCAAAGAAGGGAGGAACGAGCCCACGAGGATCCACAATATATCAGGTGGGAGCCAGGGGAACGACAGGGAGGAGGAAGAAGCAACCCCATGGGGAGAGCTTCGAGAGTTGCAACGGGGAGGACCGTGGAAGGACAGGGCATTTGCCCTGAATCCAGAAGGTGAACAGCCATGTGTGGGGAGGCCACGAGACACCCGGCTTAAGCCATTCCGGAGAGAGGAGACTACGGGTGTACGGCACACAGGGGTCATACCTGGGATGGACCCCAAGGGAGCGAGGCCCCCGAATCTGTAGACAGGGGACTACCTAGAGCCCTGGCTTGACGCCAAGCAAGGCACTTTAGAATTTCATTACTGGTTTTGATTTTTGTTTTCATGCGTGAAGGTGTTGAGAGGAAGAGAGGATGGGATTAGCCAAACCAAGCCCACAAAGGGAAAGAGCGTGGGGCCCCAGGGCTTTACAGTGTGATTTTGTTTTCCCTGAGTGAAGGGGTTGAGAAGAAAAGGGAAAGGGCCCAGGTAACTGAGTGCTTTGGGGCAGGAACCTTAGGGATCCACATTGTGATATAATCCATGAGGCCAAGATAGGTGTTGACCAAGCGCAGGTTCTTCTCTACAGGTCTCTACAGGTCAGGTGTAAAAGAAGGAATCCAGGACAAGGGATTAACCCGGTACCCTCGACTGCACCACAGAGGAGGGACTTGGCCCATCCAACTGGCAAGGCGGAACAAGGACGGGGTGAAGGGGTGGCGGAGCCCCATAAGTGACCATCGGACAGACTACACCCGACCAAGAAACCCCGAGGAGGCAGCCCCACTGGGAACATTCAAAGTCGTGGCAGGAGAGATAAGGGCCAACCACCTCAGGAGTGAACAACTACTCGGTCAGCAACGAGAGTGTGCGAGGCAAACATCACCCACCATACGAAGTAAAGCCGCATGTGACCAGGTGTTTGAGTCCCGACGACCACAAACATGAATAGTTTCCCCCCCACCACCATTTTTTGCCTCTGCACAAGTGCCAGTCAATACTAAGTTGAATTGTACAAGGTCTGCACTAGGCTTGCTTCACTGTTGACAAACTTTCCAAAAAGGGCTGGTGTTGGCTCTATCCCACTCCATAACAGCCAGGTATAGAACAGAATGAAGTACTAGGAGAACTGGAAGAGGAAAAACATGCCGCCTTCTTAAAGGCTTGTGAAGCTCACAGAGCAATCGCTAGATAACCAGAATTTTTTTCGGAGGATTCCTATTTCTGTCTCTTTCACCCCATGTATTTGTCACCCTCCTACAGTGTTAAGTAACAGTCTTCATTAGAGGAAAAAAAACACCCAATTTTATAATGTCCCATATGGTGAATGAGAGCATTATGCTACGCCACATTTCAAAATGCCTTCCAAATACTCTTCATTTCAATTAATTTATGATTCCACTCCTCTCCCTCAAAATACTGAAGCTGTAATACAGAGGCTATAAATGGCCAACAAATAAAGCTAAAGGACATAGGGCAAGGTCAACAGCATGACTTGGAGGTAAGGGGCTAAGATGAGGATCTGGTCACAAGAAGAGTGACTGAAGCAACATAAATTCAGCAATGGGGAATTAATAAAACACACTGGTCTGGCCCATTATTTTATCATTTGGTCCTGCAAGTTAGTTTTCTCTTACAAGGCCCTGCTCAAATCAATAGGGTCCACACAGGGACAGAGGCCCACTTATATTTGAAGAGCTTGATCCATATATGTGGACCTCTGTCCCTGAATGAGCCTTATTCGCATGAATGAGAACTTGAGGGAAGTATAACTTTGTGGCTTTCCTCAGTTATATCTAATTTACTGGTGCTGAACATGTACTTTTACTATTGTTGTGGGGAGGGTTGAATTTTTTCACCTCACACCATTAAAGGTGATCTTTGACTGTAACATAGAGGAACCCAGTTTTTGCATATACAGAGAATTTTTTTCTGACAACTAATCCGTATTCTGTGCAGGTCTTCGGTGGGGGTAGTAAATGAGATATGGGTTATATACCATGTGATATGAATAAAAAAAGTGCAATACAGTTATAGAATTTAACTGAGCATTTAGCTACTGAGGTATTACCCTGCATGGTAGGCAAAAGAACAAGCCTGGAGTACAATTCAGCTGCTGTTGTGGGATGCATAATATATGATGTTTTGGTGTAACCAAGTCCTAACTTGCACTTCAGTTTCTACTAGAGCTGTAGAAGCAGTAAACTCTCAAGAGATCTGTGCTTTCACATCAGAGCAGCAGGGCTGAGCAAACTTTCTCACAGATTTTTGTGCTTTGACATCAGCCTGTAAATTGCAGGTGGATAATAATGGCCTCACAGAAGCCTGCATTTTAACACCAGAGCAGCAAGCTGAAATAGCAAACCTATGATATCACCAAGTCCTGTCCTTTGACATCAAGCCATAAAATATGCAGTGCTGAACCACACGATTTTGCAGAAGTTTGGACCTTCACATAAACCCAGAAAGCCATTCAATTCAATGACTTCACAGAGGCATATACAGGTTCAAAGAAGGCTTTGCTGATACTTTCACAATTGTCTTTGTCTATAGCCTCAGCCCAAGGGGAAACAGTTATCAGTCCGACAGAAGGATGGCAGAAGTTTGTTCCCTAACCAGCATTTCAGCAATTTGCCTCTGTTCAGGTATCTCACAAGCTATATCTGGTGAGCTAAGGATACCATTGGAAACACGTGCCTTGACAAACAAATGAAGGTCAGTGAGCTCAGGAGGGGTCTACCTTGGCCACACATTTTATGCTATGGTTTTGACTAACTCATGACATACTGGGAATGTTAAACCCATTCCACCTCACCAGAACCACATACCACTTCCTTGCTATTGAAAATGTAAAATGTAAGATTCTTAATGTCATTTTAACAGTGAGCATTATATATAACCCTTTCAGCTTTCCAATAAAAAATAACATCCTGGCATTCACTGCTCAAATATTATGAACTTTAAGAGCCTACACTTTTTAAAAAACAAAAAGTAAGGCAAGATGGCACCTTATAGACTACAGGTACATGCAGACATTTGGAGAAGTTAGAGGGTGGTTACACTGTGTTAAAAATGGCCACCCGATTTAACTTAGTTCCCTCAGGTGCAGACCTTACACTTAGGCCGTGTGTAGACAAAATGAGGGGCATGTGTGCACAACACTTTAAAGTGAGCTAAATGCTTTTGCACCACTTTAATGGTGTCGCTGTTTTCACGCCTCAGCAGCGTATATATTAATTCCAGCTGCTGTAGGAAATTCAGCTGTGTAATGTGCCTTAAATGACTTGGGACGCAGCATATTAAAACTCCTCCGAGGAAGCTCTGCAGGCAGCAGCCTGGGAAAGCAGGCTCTACCCAAGAAAAGTGGTGAGCCTGATTCCCCCAACCCTGCGAGTGGGTGCTGCCTTGGTGGGGGTGGGGCTGCCGCTACTGCAGCCACAAAGAGAAGCAGCAGCTCCCCATGCAGCACAGGGACCACTCCGCCAGCCGGCAGCTCACCCTCCCCTCCCTGGTGCTGGAGAGGCAGGTAAGTGGGGGTGTGCACGACATGAGGGTTTAATTGGCACTAAATTGAAGCGGTATTTTTAAAAACCTACTGCTTCAATTTAGAGCCCCCGTTTCATCTACACACACCCTTAGATTCTTAGTTAGGTGGATCTAAGTGCAAATGGTAAGGAAGTTCACAAAGGTTGCCTCGATCTAAAAATGGCTGACCTGATCACAGTTAACTGTACCTTGGAGGTAGTCTAAGTTAGATTGGGTCCACTGAGATCAATCTAAATGAACTTCTGTACCATTCCCAGTGCAGCCCCGGACCTGGGAAAGCTCAGCCACTGGCCACAGCCC
>NW_005843056.1:103542-120866 GCF_000455745.1 Alligator sinensis
CTATCCTTCCTGATCCAACCAAACCCTCCTGGACCCCACCAAGCCCCCTGTGCCTCCCCTGATTCCCCCTGGACCCTTCTAGCACTATAATGCCCCCATGAACCACTTTAGCCCCCTTGATCTACACCAAACCCTCCTGGACCCTCCCAATCCCCACTGTGGACCCTGCTAGCCCCTCTGATCCCTCCCATTCCACCATGCACCCTGTTTTCCCCCCCAATCCTGTCAAACCCTCCTGGACTTCACTAACTCCTCCTTGGACCCCATTTGCTTCCCTAGTCCTCCCCCTTAGATCCCTGATACCCTCCTGAAGCCTGCTTGCTCCCCCTATTCCTCTGAACCCCCCCTCCCACTACCACTACCATCCTGGCTTACCTTAGATCAGGTGGCCATTTTTAATGCGATCCAACCTCTCCCTAACCTGCCAGAATATCTGTATGTACCCTAACACATGCAGAGAGGCACAGAGACAAGCACAGTAAGGTTCTTTGTTCCACTACAGTTTCCACTTTATTTGTCCCACGGAAGCAATTTTTCACTGTGGCATTTAAGAAGATAAATGTTAGGAATATGAATTGCAACAGAAACATTCTGGTATCTCCCAGTGGAGGAGACACTGACCTCTGACAATGTTTCATTTGGCTCAGCCTGATAGGCTTTGTTCTCACTTACAACACATAACAATTATTTTTAGCCCTGAAGAGTACTATCTAGACCAGTATCTGGCAACAATTTACTTATTTGCTTATTAGCACTGTTATTACATGAAATCTTCACTTTCTCTTTTTAAACAAAATCCTTGGATTAAGTAGAAATCACCATGGTACTACCAAAATCTGTCCCCAAAACAATTTTCCAGGTTAGTTATCTACTTTAGTGCTTTAGGAATTTAACCTTTTTTCATTCATCACATTGTTAAAAGCAGAAAGCCGCCCTACACAAGACTAATTGCAAACCCTGACATTCCTTTATGAAGCCCTGCAAGTTAGCCCCCCCTCTTCTGGGGGTGTCTTTGTGATATTTCATAGCCAAGCATTAGGCTTTACATAGCCCATCACATTGGCCACTCCGATGTGGGGTTTGAGAAACATTAAAGACAATTTGTTTTCATATTTAAAAAAAAAAAGTCTGGATTTTCAGAGGTTTCTAAAAACTGAAGCTCACTTAAGTTATTGGGAGCAATGAACACTCAGTGGAATGAGACCCCTGGGCAGGTTAGTGGTGGAGACTGAACACAAACTCTCTGGATCTAAAAGGGTAAGTCTCATCTGTCTGAGCTCATGAATCAAATCTGTAGACCTGGAAACACTGTGTTCACTCGCATATCACCTTCCCCTTTTTCCCTAAAAATCAGCCCTTCAAAATTGGAGTGCATGTATCAAGTTGGAAAGCTATTTTTTTCTACCCTAGAATTGAAGCTGCCATGTAATGGCTCCCTGCAAGGACTGCCACAGGCTCTGCTTCTCTCCCAGCCCAAGAGGGAGAGATGAAGTGCACCCTTCAGGGTCACAGTTAATTTTAACCCTGTTACAGCCACTGAGCAGTAGAACTGTAGTTCTAAAAGCTTCAGCTAGAAATTGAGTGACTGAGGACTGGGCTCAACCCCTCCTGCCAGCATTCAGCCATGTTAAGCCCATGCTGTGACTATTAAGAGTCTGGAAAAAAAATTCTTCAACCTTCCTCCCCAAAACAAGGTGAGTGTTTATTATTATTTGGGGCAATGTGACATGCAAGTAAATAAAGTAATAACAGATCCCAAAACATTTATGTTATAGCCCGAGTTTCTAGCCCCTTTCCTCATTCTTTAGATCTTATCCCACTTATGGGTAAGCTTCGTAAGTTCAGAAAAGTATCCACATTTATTTACTCTAAAACAAGGGATGAATATTTCAAAGATAGCCTTTTTCACCTTTCCTAATAATTCCTGGCTTTGACTAGGGTGTAAAGACCATGATATCATCTAACACAAACTTTCCAAACTTTATGCTGCTCCCGGTTTGTGAAGATTTACTTCTTTTTTTGTTTTTCCTAGGCTGAGATTAAAAAAAAAAAGAAAATGTAGGCTCCATTCCTTGTATGGTTCAGCTAAAGTCAGGTAGTTGCATATTTGACTCAACCCCTTAAATCTTGATCCAAACAGTTAAAAAGCCATGAAGGCAAAGAAAGCATACAACAAATGCAGTAAAAAAATGTCCAAGCAAGAAACCAAACAACATGCATCTCCTCTTTCTCTTTCTGTGTCTGATCATCCTGAATGCTGAACCATCTGACTCACAAGTAAATATGCACTAGTTATGTGAGTTGCATACATACATGAAAATGAAAACGAGTAGTATTAGACACAACAATATTAGTCTCCAGAAAAAGTTCCTCTCTTGTTTATCTTGCATGGCTCACAGTTTCCTACTTCTAATTTCAAATTTATTGCATCATAAAGGCACCAACTCAGAAGCAGCAATATAGAATTGTGACACAATTTTATACACATATTAAATTTTACACAGCTTAAAACTCGATGTCTCTGCCACAATTACTGCAGCAATGTTTCCTTCCATTTTCTTTTAAAGTTAATTGATCCACCGAGAAGTGTGAGCTCTTAAATTTAAGTGGGGAGGATTCTCCTTTTCCTCCTTGAACCCTGCTTGTCTAAGAACTGTTCCTAGAAAAATCACAAGTGCTAACCACTACGAAGAGGGCAGGGAAAAGGTGAGGCTCATCTTGGCTAGAGGAGAACATAGGTTGCATTACCTTGCAATGAATAAGAGCAGCTGCACTCACAGATTTAGCAAGGACCTTCAGGAGACAGCATGCCTGTTTCAGGCACACTCTCCTGGAAGTGCACCATGAGCTTCTGCAAATCCTGACTACTTATACAAGGGATCAGTGCTTTCTAAACATGCCGAGAGTGCCTGAGATGCCTTGCATTTGGCAATAAATTCTGAAATAGATTTTCCACAGCTTACCAATTGTAAAGCCATGAAAGCCATCTGCCTGAGATAATATTCTGGCAGGGATTTAATTCTGTGCCTGTCACAGATGGCCAGCTTTTTAAAATTTTGATATAATAGCCAATTTGCCCAGTGTTCATAGGTTTTATGTGCTGCCTCAGCATATTTTTATTTCCTAGATATCATGAATAATGTCAGTGGTAACAGAGCTTAAGCAGCAACATGTTGTCATCTTCCATCCTGAAATTCACAGAAGCACAGACTATCTGCCGGGGAAATATAGTGAAGTGAAGAAAGAAATGGAACATTAAAGTCACTGACCAAATTTTGGGGTTTCTTCTTGCTGGTTCTTGCCTCCTTCCATCTTCCATGGTAATACCATATTCAGGCCTTACCTGGGACAGATCCTAGGTGTATTACAGTCTTACCTGGAAGAAAGGAATCAACAGCTCCTAGTCCTAAAATGGGCACTTGAAGGCTACTGCTGCTAAGAAATACTGCATTTAAAGGGCCAGAAGAAGGAAAATATTCTGAAGGGGATGTCACTGGGACCAGAAGACACTAAGTAAAGTATTCCTGGGTTTGGGACAGCTGAGGATGATGCTGAGTCTATCATTTTTATATCATCTCCAAGTCTTTTTTCTCCCCCTTTTTAATCTAGTGTTTTTCATCTTTCCCTCCATACTCCCTTACAGTTTTCTACTTCTGAGGATCCCTTGACCTTGGCAGTGAGGTTTAAAGCACACTTTCTGGCTGCACTTTTTTGGAGCGCATGCGGAAGCTGCAGCCTGAACACAACATGGACTAGAAAAGCGGAGATAATGGGGCTGTGTACTTCTGGCTTCTGAAGAGCTGGGGAGCAGCAGCAACGTTTAGAGCAGCCACAGGCCTTGCTAATCAGTACTTCCAATTCCACCTCAGTGCTTCAAATGCCCCTGTACCCATGGGATTTCCCCTGGGCCAAACTTCTCTATCAAGAATGAAGGAAAAAATAATAATTCGCTCCTCTGAAACAAAAGTGCCTGACCCTGGCTCAACCAGGTTGTCCTACTCCTTTCCCTGTGATGCTCTTTCCCAGGCCTCACTGTGCCTCCAGCCTTCAATCACTCTGATCTCTTCTCCCACACCTGCCCTCATTGGCCACATCCAGATGAGCAGGGGCATGCACTTGCAATGGCCAATTAACAGCGGCACAAATTTGTGCTGCTGCTTTGTGCTGCAGCACATGTACCCCTTCTTGTGGGACACATTGTCTCGCTGTGGGCAAACTTCCCATGCCCAGCTTTGCATGCCTAAATCACCTCTCCTGGAGCCCCGAGAGGCAAAAGGAGCAGCCTTATTATAGGTAAGGCTGCTAGCTTCCTCTACCCACCCCGGGGCAAATTGCCATGAGCATGTGTGCAGAGGCATTCCCCAGGAACAAATAGTAGTGGCACAACTATGTGCTGCTGCTATTTGTCCCTGGGGAAACGCATGTGCACACTCATCTGGATGCACCCATACATTGCAGAAAAGGTGTGTGGAGCAGTTTTGCTTGACCTGAAGGGGCTGTGATTTCCATACCTTAATCCTTCTCCTCAACTGATGCTCTGATGGGTTGGATGCTTGTGCTAAGAAGGTGACTTCTTGGTGCAGCAAATGTGTGTGTATGCTTAGCCGCTTTATGACAACAGGGCAGAGAAAATGTAAGTCTGTGGAAGAGGAAGGAAGGTCAGCCTGTCAGAGGCACACTGACTCTAAGGGTACAGAGGGAACAAAATGCAAAGATCCCTTGTGTTTGGCCACCATTGCATAGATGCATTACACCTTTTTTCTCTTGAAAATAAATAAAGTTATGTATCTATATTATGATATTGTGACAAAAATTTTGAGAGCCTTTTTGCTTTTGTAGGATCTTATTGTTAAACCTTTTTTTACATATTTACCCATTTTACCTTAAAAAGAAAGGCTAGTCCATGTAACTAGCATGGTAAAATATTTTTTATTAATTATTTTAAGCAATATTTTTGTAAATCTATTTTTCTATATATTTATGTCACATGGTATCTTTTCTTGGAAATTTACTTTCAAAATACTTTTGTAGATACTGATTTGGAATGCAAATGAAAGGTAAGATTAAAGATATCTTGTAAATAGCAGCCATTGTTTTGTATGTGAGGTTGCGAGCACTGCAGCTTTGCAAACTTAACCAGTTCTGCATGTACCTACTTATGTGGACAGACTGGTATTGGTCTTATTGGGCTCAGTAATGTGGGTAAGGTTACTCAAGCATGTAAGGGTTTTCAAGATCAGGCATCACATTCAGACTGTTGCCCTGTTGCCCCTAATTTTCTCTGAGGCACAAACACAAGAAATATAACATTGAACTATGACACTGTAATTAACTATCAAGCTGAAAGGTAATAAGAGACAAAGCACCCTTTGGCTGACAAAATGACCGAATGATGATCTATTGGTGTGGATGTAGTGTGCGTGGACAATATAGATTTGGTAGGATGCAAGGCTAAGGCAAGATTAATGTGTAACATTTTTTAGATAGACATATGCTGTTTGTCACTGTATGACAGATCAATGGTTTTCAAAATTAAAACATTCTATATCTGTCATATGTTTTTATCACAATCTCAAGCACTTTTTACCAGATTCAGATGAGGGAGAAAGATGAAAAGCAATTAAATTCGGACTCGTAAGGATTGTTCAGCAAGTTTACAATGAATCCTAGTGAGGCAGTAAATATAAGAAAAAGAGAAAAAATCCAGTGAATACAAAGACAACGGGAAAAATCTACAAACCCAGTGGATTTGGCACAGTGCAGGTAACATTAATGATATCATGTTCTGAAGCATGATCTTTACTGGTTATATAAAAGATTCAATAGAAATGTTTTCTCGGGTTAAAAATATTACCACCCCTCACAAATCTTTGTTGAATACCAATCATTGAATGGTGTATGTAACAAATTCCATAATATTGTCTAAAACCATTGTTATTTTTTTCACTATTTACCCAGGTGATATAGCTGAATAAATACTTAAGTAGCAGCTGGATCTTCAGAGGCCTTTTGAGATGTGGTGGTAAGTGCTTTTGTGTATATATACTTTCAGTGTGACTCAATCCCTGAATGAGAAGCCTGCATCATATCTCATGTTATGGCTCTAGATTGGACCAGAAATGAAAAACAGATGAGGCAATCGTGCCTTTACATTTAAATTGCATGCAGCACATACACAATCTGCAAAAGGGGCAGTAATGTAAATACAAATGTACACGGTGAGGATATTTGGTAAGTATCCATCAACACACTTTTGTGGAGTTTCCTGAATAGACAGGCTAGTCAGAACTGCAAAGCAGACCTTTGTGATGTGTGTATTTTGGGCTGAATTCACCTTTTCTAACAGTTCTGCATTTGTGGACCTCTGACTGCTATCTCCATTATTTCCACTGTTTGTTATAATAAATGCTCTTGCCTGTGGCTTTAATGGCAGACTGCAGTGCCAATCATCTGCTAGCTTGCTGCTTACTATTCTGTGACTGTACAAAATGTCCTAGAATACGCTCCTTTGCTACCTGGTAATTTCATAAGAGGTTGTTTCTAGGGTGTACATCTGTGGGTGCCTTGGCACAGCATAGCATCTTGGCAGGCAGCTGAGCCAGCCAGCGTAGCTGCTGATGACTTTCTCTTTCTATAAACTCCTTGCTTGACCGTAAACTCCTTGTGCCAAGGACTGCCTTTATTTTTGTGTTTGCAGGGTACTGTGATGGTTGTTGGCACTTACGTAATAAATAATATAATTTAAAATGTTATTTAGTGGAGATAAATTCAGCCCTTGTGTAAGAAAGCAAAAATTATTGACTTCGGTTGACTTTCAACAGAAATAAATTTGATATCTGCTGGTTCCTGACCTCACTATGTAATGTGGATTTAATTGCCTGCTAATATGCTCATTAGGCTGCCTTCATGTTTTGCAAATTAGCTGTTGACTTATTTGATGCTCTGGGTCAAGGTCAAAAACCCTCCCAAGCCTAGCAACCTATATGGCTAAAGCATCCCAGTTTTTGCAGTGATGAGGTTATCATTATGTCCAGGTGACCTGTCAGAATAATCAGGTCCCCATTTACAGCTGGGTTTACTGGGAATGGACTTTGGCATGAATCCAAACCAGGGCTCCAATTCACACCGATGGAGACATATAAAGATATCGTAACTGTTCTGCCATCGCATTCTTATTTCATCCTATGCCTGTGAGGAGTTGATTTGTTACTCAAGAATATTTCCTTTGCAAATATCTCAGAACAAATATACAATATGTGCTATAGGCTTAGCAAACAATTTGCCTTAATGACCAGCACTGTTTATCTGCTATATTTAGAATCAAAACTATAGCATGCTTCTTCCTTCTGTAATTAGGCGCTTAGAATGAAGGGTGCTTTGCCTCATGACAGTTTGTCATGTCACAAAATTGTCCATTAAAACAAAAGGGCCCATGATTGTCTTTTGATTTTAGTAGATAGTAATTTAAATTAGTGAAGCTTTACAAGTGGACTTTTGCTTTTCAAGAGAGAACATACTGTGTGTAATCTTGAAAGTAGGGGAAATTTTGGGAGGGGAAATTGCTATAAATGTATATATTTGAAATATTATTTCCATGTCTAAGCTCTTGCTAAAAGACTTGGAAAATGTTAGTATTTTATTATGTTTTGGCGTTTTGTGGCCACAGTGTCATCCCTTTATTATATGTTCCAACAAATGAAATTCTTTGGAGCATTTATGTGGGTTTTCAAAACACCTATAATACTGTAAAGTAGAATGGTTCACTGTAAATGCTTATAGTAAATAAATGTCAACTGAAGCAAAAACATTCAGGCAAAAAATCCGTTAGTATTTTCAAAGAGCATCAGTCCTCAAAAACAGTGCATCTTTACCTCCAGACTGGTTTCTTGTTTGAGCTCTGAACATTTCCAATGGGTTCACTTAATAACCATAACCATAGTCCACATAGATTTGGAATAAAAGAGAACATTCCTTGGGTTGAGATTGAATGGTTTGGTAATTAAAGGGTTTTAGCACCTGCAGGTTAGGTACTACAAAGGCTTATTTTCAGGCAGCTGGTCCCTAAGCGGAATCCAGAATTTGTGTTAGGCACCTCAGTTTCTTATTCAATGTATAGGAAGAGTCTGCTTTAAAATGGTGATGAATTCCCCCTCCCTCCCCCCACCTACCCACCCACAGCTTTCCAAGAGGGTGGCTCCTTAGAGCTAGGCTATAGGAAAGTTAGTCTGAAGCCTTTCACTTCTCAAGGGCTTAGGTACCTGACTGAGGAATACAGGCAGATATCTCAATCCCCTTGGGATTCATAGCCCCAAATCTTGTCCTGCAGGTAAGCATCTCCATAACTTTGCTTAAAAAGGAGTGAGAAGGGCTTATTTATTTCTTGTAAAATGCATGCTGTCTAACTTTTATGTAATAGCCTATATGTTAGAGGACTCCACCAGGAACCGGGAGACCTGAATTCAATGGCCCAGCCTAAGGAATTTCAAATCCATATCTTCCACCTCCGAGAGAAGTGCTATAGAGGACACCTCAATGGGGGCACCTTCCATGCCTCCTAGGGCGCATCCAGGTGAGCGTGCACATGTGTTTCCCTAGGGACAAATTTGTCCTCAGGGAAAGCCCCTGAACTCATGCTCTGATGCAGAGCAGACTCCCTGAGTGGGGGAGGGGAGGCTGGGGCCAGCACCTGGGCTGGTACCAGCAGCCTTAGCTAGGGCCTTCCCAGGGCTGCAATGGTAGGGATCTGGGTGCACAGAGAATGACTGGTGCCCACTGCCCCGTGCTGCATGGTGGGGGGGCTCTTCCACGAGCCCCCAGAAGACCCAAGGTCATTGCAGCAGCCAGTGAGTTTGGGGTTTTTGTTTCTGTTTTTTTTCAAGGGTCAGGAGCTGCAGGGGGGGGCAGAGCTGGGAGGGTGAGCAAGGGGCGGGGCTCATGGAAGAGCCCACCATGCAGCATGGGGCAGTGGGGGGCAGCAGGGATTGCCCCCCCACACACCTGGCAGCACCCAGTGAGTAGGGGCTTTTATTTAAACAACTGGGAGCTGGGGCCAGGCAGGGCAGCCATGAATGGGGGGGGTGGGGGGGAAGTGCGAGAGGTTGGTGGAGGTCAGGGTGTACTCAGGGGGCTAGGGGAGCAGGCAGGGGTCCCCCCATGGTCCCCTACCCACTCCTCCAGTCCCCCATGGCATGCCCCCTACTTACCAGCATGGAGTCCAGGTCTAGCTCCCTCCTGCAGCCAGTGAAGACTGCCCGAATCTCCTAATCTTTTCCGAATCGATTTGGAGAGCTTCAAATTGATTCAGACCTTTTAACTGGTCCCCTGATTTGGATTCAGAGATTCAGCCACCGAATCGGGCTGAGTCTCCTCTAAATTGAATCAGCACCTGAAGCATTGCACAGCCCTACTGTTGAATGTAAAATACACTAGCCTACCATCATGCTTCCTCTGGATTGCTCTCTTTCTGTGACCCCAAGAATCTTGCATTCTCTTCTTGCATCCTGACCAGCACCCAGAATACACTATAACCTTGTGGTTAGGGCACTCTAGTACGGGGCAGGAATTGTGGACTTCAGGCCTTTCAGGCTCAGGAGGACATAACATCCAGATCTCCTATTTCTGTTGCAAGGGCTTTAAACAGTCAGCTATTATATAAATTGTTCTTCTGGTACCACTGTTTTAAAAGAAAGTGAGCATGATAAGCATGTTATGAGAAAACACACACTTAGGTACCTCACTTGTGAGGGAAAAGGCCTAGTTCCTATATCTTGATCAAGGTTAGGTGAGTGAAGCCTAGGGAACTTTGCAGAGAAATATGGAGGTGCCTAATGAGTTTAGGTAGCAGTGAAATAGGTTTTATTTTTTTCCTGTTGTTTGGATTCTAATTTTGGACTGAGGCAGCTCAAATCCATTGAAGTTCTGTTTCAGGAACAAAAATATTTTGTTGGATCTAGCCCAGAGTGATCAGGTTTTCTCTCTTATATCTGTAAGGGTATATATTGCCTGAAACCCCATTTTTAACCCCACTGATATCAATGGGAGTTTTACTATTGACCTCAATGGGCCAGGATTTAACTCACAGTAGTCTACAATGTTTCTGTTAGCTGATAAGAATATTGTTTTCACTGGAAACACAATTGTCAACAATTGGCCAAATCTTATGAAGCTTACTTATTCCTTAGTCAACAAGAATTTTTACTTCAGTAAGGATCATATAAAAATTATTTAACTACCTTTAAAATCAGGCCATATACGATTTTTATTTTAATGGTATATTTTATTTCCAGGTCCTCTCACTAACAAAGTTAACACAATTAAAACATAAAATAAAGTAGAACAGAGGAGTTACAGCTACACTGATAAGCAGGCAAAATGTAAACTCATCTATTTTTTTATTATGGCTTTTTCCTGAGCATGTGAGAACTCTGTGGAAGATAATGGGCACATCTACACGCCACCCTATGGCGATAAAGTGGCATGCTACATTGCCTGACAGCACACTATGGTGATGTAGTGATCACGTGCATCTACACGTGATCAGCAGCTATGTTGCCATAGTGGCACGCTCCCCTGTTTTAATGCACTGCCTTGGTGATGTAGCAGCAAAAACTAACTGTGTGCTATGTGCATGGCACAGTACAGGTGGTTACTGTGCCATGTTTTAATACTACCAAAAGGAAGTACTAAAGCAAAGCACTGTAGCAACATTGCCGTATGATGACATGTAGCCATGCCCATCAAATATCTTCCTTACTCATTTAGATCCGCAGAAATTGGATGACATATGGAAGAACACATTGTGACCAGGTATTTTAACAAGAAAAACAATATTTCCCAGTTCTTACTTTTTCAGATAAGAAACAGAGCAAATCTCTTTGTGTTAATCATGCAGTTCTTTCTCTCTTTGGCCGTCATGAAGCTTTCTGTGATCCATGATGGAGTTTTTACAAAAAGAAAGGTATTGTGCACATACCTGTGTAGCTGTTATCATTTTAGCAGTCCAATTCATGCAATTTTACTATGAATTTTGTGATTTTTGCTATTTTGCTTAGTTCAGCTCATGGAATCATGTAATTTTAAGAAAATTAAAAAAAAATCTGGAAATAGGAGATTGAAATGTTATCTCTGCAGGCTCTCTTATAATTCTGGGAAAATATCATATATTTTAAATAGATAATGTTTTCTTTAAAATAAACATTATACAAACAGAAAAATCTGACATTACTGTTTACATTAAAAATACAACATATTTTTCTGCAGTGATGTATGATCGTATTGTTAAATGTACAATAAGTATGTTTTTTTCTTTTTTTCTGTATTGAGAAAAAAGATATTTTGACACATGTTTAACTGTAGGAACACAATTTCCATTATATATGATCTCTTTTGCCCTTGTGACCACCTGCTGTACTGTGCTCTCTCAGAGATATGTCTTTCATATTAATTTAAACTTCTTCAGGACACCCTCTCTAATTAAAATTTGAAACAGTTTTTATTTCTTTAATTAAGATACAAGATTGGAAACATAATTTAATTTGACTCAGAAAATACCAGCATTATTAGCTTCCTTATTTCCATTCGTTAAGATTAGTTTTAAAATATTCCATTAATTTAATCTCTTGGATGATGTATAGATTATAAAATATTAGCTCATAACCTTTGATTCCATTTAAGTAAATTTAGTGCATGATACCTGTGATAGGGGCAATGCCCCAAGGGAAAACTTACCCCAAAAGAAAGAGCTCTTGAGCTGCCGGGATGCTGACAAGAACCGGAAGCCTGGTGGGAGCGAAACTGCAGTGGGGAAAAACGCTGTGGCAACAAAAGAGGAAAAAAAAGAATAATGGGTCCAGGAAGAGCTGGGATTGGCTTTACCCCAGCATGGACCTGCTTTATGGCAGCGTGCTAGCACCGATTCACCACCCAGTCCCTTAAGGAATAGATAAAAGCTCAGCCGGGATTGGAGCCAGGGGGACCAGATATGAGGCTTCTGGTGGGGCCAGAAGTGCCCTGAAGAGGAGACAGTTCCAGAGAGGAGCAGTGGTGGCTGCCCCAGGAGGGGGCACCTGGAGAAGAGACAAACCTGCAAGGGCTAAGATACTTACCTAAAGCCGAGTCATGGATCCCTGTTGTCTCTGGACATGACTGGACTGCCAGGGACCCTGCAAAGGGAAAAGAGAGCCAGGAGTCTGGACCACAGTAGTGACACAACTAGAAAGTAGAGACATCCCTAGAAACAAGGTATCGTGGGTACAGCAAGGACCATAAATCATACTGCCTGGAGCCCAGGCCAAGTAAGGTCCACATCCTATTTTCTAAAGTCAAAAAGGCCAAGACAAAAATTACCACCATGGCTCACCCTAGTGGTGACTAGAAGATAACAACTTAAGGCTGGCGTAAGGTGGGGTGTAGAGTAGGTGGAGCCCCAAATCAGGAAACCGGACAAGCAAAGTTAAGGAGGGTCCCAGGGAAGGCAAGACATAACATCTTACTCACGATAATAAACTTATTTTCCATCAAAGACATGGTAGGAAAGAAGCCCCTGAAGGCCTTCCAAGATAAATACTTTAACATCAAGCTATCCAGTTCCCAAAAAGATGGCAAGACCTGAGAGGTCCATAAGAGCCAGACATACTAGCGAATGCCATGGGAACTTACAATGCCATGATAAATATGATTTTAAAATGAATTGTAAAACTTCATTTCATTACAATATGATGCAAAACAATATTAACTTAACTGCTTATGACAATATAGTTTGAGAACACATGCCATAATTTGCAACCTTCGGTGTTAATGTTAGACAATTGTGTTCAGTTTAGTGAATATAATTTTGATATCAATGTAGCTATTCTGAAGGTATAAGCCTTTGATGAATCATAGCCTTATGGCATCTGAACAGCCTTATGTTATCTGTTTCTGATGACCTTAAACCCCCGCAGATGTACATTTAGTTGTGTAATCAAGATATGACAATTTTATTCCCGATCCCAAAACTGGTGTGTCCTGTCATGCCACACACGTACAACTTTTTGAATCTGGTATAAAATTTGTCTAATCCCAATTGCATGACAGGTAGACAAGAAGTCCACAGGGATGGGCTAGTGAGCTCCCGATGCACTGGTACCCAAAGTTAATGGTGGTAGCTTGTGGCACTGCTCAGGCCACAGGCAGTGAAAACAGCTGGGGATTGGATGGCTGGGGATTGGAGATATCTGCAAGATGGCTGGTAATCTTAAAGCCCCACCATGAAGCTGACATCAGACTTCATGGCAGGACTTTAGTCTGCCGTATGTTCAGTTTAAGATACAGTGGAATTCAATCAAAAAGATGTTCCACATATAATGGAAAATTCATGTATGTTCCATGTGTAATGTTTTTTGCTTTATCACACCATTAATTGCCTGAAAGTTGGCAAGGCTACAACGTATAGTATAATTAACACATTAATCATGCCATAAATGTAACATCTGCCAGGACCCTTGGAACAAGCCTCTAAATAAAACTTTTTGCTTCAGAAGGAAGTTAGAGTGTTTTTATCCTGGAATTCACATGCTTAAATGATTTAAGTACATGATTTTGACATTTTTTGCCTGTTGTGTCTTTTGCTTTTATACAACAACAATATAAAGAAACCAACACAGCGCAGTTCCAGATAACCATGTTAATTTATGCACAGCTAAACTATGCATATACTGTTGATCTGACTGTGTTTTGGCAGCTTCTAAAACATAGAACATAGTGAAATCGAAAGAGTTTGCAAATTGTTTAAAGGGACACAACCCCAGTCCTACATAATATGCTGTCACAGGTTGGCAAACAAATAGTTGACCATTTGTTAGAACAGTGTGTTGAGAAGTCATGAGAAAAATTAGCAATGTTTAGCTTTGCCTGTGAGGAAAAGGATAAATTGCTCGTGCTGGACTATATTTATTAGGCTGCTGCATTAAAAGGCTTTTCTTCAATTATCTGAACCACTTAACATTGAAAGATGGCCTGGATTCACCTTTCCAGGTGCAATTTCATAAATAATTTTCAATGGAAAATAATCTGGTAATTTTACAGTTTGTTCACATATTATTCATGAACAGAAACACTGAAGGATTTTTCATTACTAATGATTTACCCAGCTACACTCTTTGTCTTTTGATACTTACATTTAAAGAAGGGCTTTTATAAGGCTATGATCTTGAGAATATTTGCATAACAAAGAGTTTAGGACTGTAGCAGTGCACTAAGGTACCTGCTACTTGGAGAGCCAGAATAGCTACTCAGGTGCCAGTTGCTAGGGTGACCAGAGGCAGCCAGTGACCCACACCTGCTAGTGGTCAGCTGGCCGGAAGGGGAGGGCCTGGCTCCCATTTAAACACCAGGACTGAGGCCAGGGAGGCAGATCCCTCCGGGCTGCCAAAGGGGAAGGAGCTCTCCTAGAACAACCAAAGGGGAGAGGCCTGGCTGCAGGAACATCTTCTGTCACTGTAGAGGGACGGAGTATTTCCCAGTAGGGTGAATGTTGTTATAGCCAGGCGGCTTGAGTTTACATTATATCCCAGGGGCTTGTTTTGTTTGTTGTTTGATACTGGTGACTTGGGTGAGGCTATTAGGGGTTGGAGGAGGCCTCATAGGGGACCTGTGGCATTGTGGGAACCCCAGCCCCAGAGAGGGGGGGCAGTGAGAAGCCCCAGAGAGGAGCACAGACCCCGGCGCCAGTGAGGCGCGATCTTAAAGAAGCCAGGAAGCTCTGGTGCACCTGTGATGCAGCTTGGTGTTGGTAGGTTTTTTTTTCGGTTTTTTTTTTGTGGCCTGGGAGGCTGCGGGCACTTGGTCGTCCCCTGGTTTTAGGCTTGCGACCCTCCAGCTGTGGGGCTAGTGCCTGAGCCTCTGGGTCAGGCTCCAGATTGGAGCAGGAAAAGGGGCCACGGGTCTCAAGACAATACAAAAGGCTAGAGCCTCGGAGTCAAACCCTGTTTAGTGGGTTTAGACAGGGAGGCCTAGCTAGAGAAAATCAGGGGTCAGTCTCACATAGGGGAAAGGCCCCAACATACCCAATACAATAGGCAGCCTCCTGCTCATAAGAACATCATCATAATTTCCATCAAGATGTGGCAGGCGAGTATAGGGCGGGACATAAGAACCCTAAAGAAGGATCCAAGGGCACCCCACACAAGGCACAGAGTACTAGGAAGATGGCTCTGGGAAGGGCGACTTGTTACAAGGACCCAATCCTACGAACCTGTTAGCATATGCATAATTGAAGTAACCCTACAGTCACCTGAAGCTATCACTCAGACATGCTTGCAGGAAGGTGGTCTCATTCTGGACTTTTAAGTCAAAACTACTTGACTGAAGGAATAAGAAAAGGTAATTGTGTAATATTCCTTTTTATACATGCCTTAGTACAAAAATAATTAAACAAAACTTTTTGGCAGAGCAATAAAGGTATCCATGAAGCAATTAAGTTTACTGCCAAATGTCTCCTCATCAATAATAAAATAGTTATGCCATCATTGGATCATAAGAAAGTAGGGCTGGAAGGGACATCAGGAAGTGTGTTCTCATTTGCAGGCGCGTGAGTTTGCACTGGCACAAAAAGCAGCAGCATATATTTGTGCTGCTGTTTTGTGCCCCAGGGCACACCCCTGCACATGCTCTCTGACATGCACCAAATTGCCCCAGGTGAGGCCAGCACAGGTGGCCCTGTGCTGGCCCCAGAAGCATTACCTGGAGTCCTGGGGGCCTCCAGGAGTAGCTGCAGCACCGATATGACTGCATGGAGCCTGGATGGCAGCCAGAGCATGGCTCTGGATGGCCAGGCTCCATTTCTGGAACACACAGTGCTTTTCATGTGCCACACCACCTTTTGTTGTGGCATTTTTTTTACACCAGGATCTCCCAGTGTCAAATTGTGGCACATTGCTGCAAATTAGCAATGCAGTGAATGGGTGCACATGTGTCGTGTGCAGTTTCTCAAATAGCTTTGGGGTACTGCAAACTACACATGCATGCTTGTTTGAATACATCCATGAGGTCATCTAGTCCAATACAAGTATAGTTAAACTCACAGCTCGCACATGCCTGTTGCCAGAGTGGTGTAAATGAGACCAAGAATCTAGTTCCACCATATATTCAACTGCTCCAATGCTATTTTCCAGTTTGGTTTTGCTTCTGGGATGTTTGCTTTGCTATGATAAGTGATATTTTCTATTAATCTTCGCTTAAAAAGTAACAACAATTACAATCAATTGCAAAACTGTCTGACAAAATACTATAATCTGCCTGGCAACTGACTCCCCAGCCCAGCCCAGCCCAGCCATGGCTTGTCTGAGCTCCATTTCATCAACCTGCTGGATACTAGAGATCATGGACTAAACATAGACATTGGAGTTTTGATACATTATAATCTGCCTGGCAACTGACTCCCCAGCCCAGCCCAGCCCAGCCCAGCCCCTGGCTTGTTTACTTTTCATTCCATCCAGGAAGAGCACACACCAACTGCTGAAACTTCCTTAGCCTGACGAAGGGTTTTTGAACCCGAAAGCTTGCTTAATAACTATTCTCCAACCATTTGGGTTGGTCTAATAAAAGATATCAAATTCACCCAAGGAACCTTGTCTGCCTATGTCCTTAGACCAACACGGCTACAACCCATACCCCTGCAACATGGAAGATATCGAATTCAGCCGTCTGAAATGGAAACTGTACAACATGAAAAAGAAAGAAGCCAAACTCAACAGCGACATATATTTTCTAAGCCTTTGCAAGAAACACAACATCATTCCCCGAGGACTGAACATCTACAATCCCCTGACTACTACACACAACTCCAAATATGCTTCATAGCTATGCAGAAGAACTTCAGAGAAAATTAGAAATCATCTACTTCACCTACTCTACTCCAAAAGAGACCAACTCAGGAAGGATATCGCCATACACTACAACAACTTAAAAGATAGAAATCCATGCATGTGCCCTGACAATATACAGCTGATACAAAGAGACTACGAAAAACTTTCTACAGCATTCACCCTACATAAAAAGAAGAAATGAAACAAATTACTCCAAGAACAAGTTCCCCAGTCCCAAAACAACCATCCGAGGAGCAACACCAACACCATACAACATTCCAACCTCAGACTTGATAAAACTGAAAGCAGCAACCAACCCACAAATA
This sequence comes from Alligator sinensis, assembly GCF_000455745.1. Classification (NCBI taxonomy): domain Eukaryota; kingdom Metazoa; phylum Chordata; order Crocodylia; family Alligatoridae; genus Alligator; species Alligator sinensis. The sequence continues at coordinate 120,713 of NW_005843056.1, forward strand.
TTATCAATCTCTCCACACACACACTCACCAAAACTGAAAAATCTGTCCTTTCTAAAGGCCTAAATTTCTGCCCAGAAAAACACCCTAATAAAATACATCAATGTGGAGAACTAGAAGAATTCTTCCGACGCCTGCGCCTCAAAGAATATTTCCA
>NW_005843056.1:122492-151162 GCF_000455745.1 Alligator sinensis
GAAATCCATCAAAGACAGAAACGCTCAATTACCGGTGGGGGCACATTTCTCACAGGAGGGCCACTCTCTCTCCAATCTCTCAGTCCTGATCCTCAAAGGAAACTTACACAACACTTCCCAGAGACGAGCCTATGAGCTCCATTTCATCAACCTGCTGGATACTAGAGATCATGGACTAAACATAGACATTGGATTTTTGATACATTATAATCTGCCTGGCAACTGACTCCCCAGCCCAGCCCAGCCCAGCCCAGCCCCTGGCTTGTTTACTTATCATTCCATCCAGGAAGAGCACACACCAACTGCTGCAGCTTCCTGAGCCTGACGAAGGGTTTTTGAACCCAAAAGCTTGCTTAATAACTATTCTCCAACCATTTGGGTTGGTCTAATAAAAGATATCAACTTCACCCAAGGAACCTTGTCTGACAAAATACTATACCTTTCAGATCTTGGAATAATCTCCTTAATGAGTTATACCTCATGCACTTCTCTGTAGATAACTTGTAAATATCCCATTAAAATTAAAATATATGATAGCTCAGATTTTATATACTGATTTAAATTTAAGTCTGTCGATAATCTGTCACCTGACAGAGAATGCTGCCTGTATGTAAAATTATAGGCCTGATGGATCTTAGTGCATTGAGCTCTCATCTTATTTTTTTAAAGTTCTAACTCAAACTTTAGGGACTATGAAGATGAGAGCACTGGGGCAGCACCATTGAGCAGGAGACTAGAAATTCCCAAAAGTAGCCCCAAAGACACTGGGTACACCAAATCTTACCAGTTTCAAACTTGGGTATAAGCCATATCTCTATTATATCTTGTTTTCTTACGACTCCTCATGTGACAACTGGCCTTCTTACAATTCCATTGAGATAAGAGGAAATAACCAACTGTGACTGACTGACACTCCTTTGAAACCAAGTTGTATTGACCATAGATTAGAAAATATGGAAGTATTAAGCAAAAGTAATCATTGTAATTTTCAGACTGTGATTGAAAAGGACTGACCTACTGACTGAACAACTAAATTGGAGAATGCTCATACTCTGGAAAAGGGGAGAATGTTAATTTAGGCTGAAAAAAATAGGAGCTATTTATATGTTAATTGAGTTGGTCCCAGTAGAGGAAAACCCTTGTGTGGATGAAGGAGAATACATGTGATATTTAAGGGCCCAGGCAATCTGTTTGCCCAGTAAAAACAGAAAATGCATTGCATAAACTTATCTGTAATACTGAAATATACAGAAATATTAAATAGTTGCTGTATCAGGAAGAACCTTCCCAAACAGGGGACACTAGTGAAAGCTTTGCTGAGGTTTGGCTAGGTTGAGGAATGCTTTCCTATGTATTAAATGAGAAACAAATACATTAGGCTGAAGAAGAATGTCTTGAATTCAAAAGCTTGTCTAATTCTATTCCAACCATGCAGTTGGTCGTATAACAGATATTGCCCTAAGAAATCCTTGCCTCTTGCATTATTCCTGGACCATCATGGCTACAACATCACTCTACCACTACCAAGGAAATACATTATTCTTCAACAACTGCAGGAAAATAAAGAAGTACTATTATGCCAATTTTCAGGATGTAAAAAAAATTCTTAGATGTCAAAAATCTTCATAGATTTTGAAGTTCCTTTAAATTGTGGTTACTCAATTCATGGAGACAGCCAAATAAGATAACTTCATAATAACAGGCCGCATTCAGTATAAGTCAACAGAACATACACAGGAAACATCCCTATATGGTCTAGCATTTAAGCACTTGCTGAAATTAAGCAGGTATTTCAGTCTGTTTGAAGTCAAAAGGACACAAGCACATGCTTAGCTTTAACCATGTGCTTGAGTACTTTCCTAAGCTGAAACTATCTGCATGTAGCCATTCAAAGAGTCCACAGAAATCTAATCTAAATTCCCTCATGTCAGTAGGTAGCAGAAAATTTACTGCAACAATGCCATCTAGTTCTTACCATCAGATACATTTTTATGATAATGAACAGTAAAAGATATTATCTAAAAAGCACATTTCACACAAAAAATACACTTATGGCTCCTACAGTAACTAGAACAACCCTCTAATGTAATCTGAGTGATTTGAAGAGGAGTTATTAGGCTGTGGAGAGGAGAGTGCAGTACAAGCAATAATGTGTCACTACTGCATTATTGTTATCTGTGCTGTTGTATTCCTTAAATTTTTTTAAAAATTAAACAAAAAAGAAGCAGTAGAGGAAGGAAGCATGTCTTCAATCTCCTTTGCATAACAAAAACATGTGTGCATCATAATACAAGGGAATCTACATTTGTTTGACCTACTGCTGTAGATAAAATATAGCAATGCCAGAGTGAGTCATACCATACTTACTTTGAAATAAACAAATCTCTTCTCTGACAATAGTTTGATCCAAAAGCAGCCAGCCTCCTTACCAAATACCAAATTTCTTCAGAGTACAGTTACTTCAGATGGATGACTGTCCATTGTCCTAGACCTGGTGGTTACAGGCCCAGACTACTTTATTTCTGCTACCTTTGTGTGGGTGTTGAGTCATTTTCATAACAACAGCTTCAGAAAATGAAGCAAAATTTACTCATTGCACTTAGATTTCCCAAATTTCCCAGGAGAAATTTCCCAGTTATGCCTTCTTCTCGCACCACAGTTCCTATGAAAGTGAACGAGGAAGGAGGAGGCATTAGACCAGAATAAACCATTGCCTTATGATGACTATATAAGATCAAATAGGCCAACTATGCAAAGATATCTAATCCAGGACTGATGGCTAAAAAATAATATTTAAAGATCTGCTTTTAGGAATTGGCTTGTAGGCAAAGTAGATATTGCATTAGAACAATGGTCTAAGGGAATGACAAGGGATAATTGGTTTCTAAAAGCCTGTTTGTAACAATTTTTCCTTCAAGACCCACTGTGTCTGGAACCAGCGGACACCCTGTCTGAGGCCAACAGACAAGTGGGCACACGCAGGCTGGGAAATTGAAGACATGTACCACGTTGTTCCATAATGAGATAAGGGGCCATGCTGCGTTGGGTAGGTCATAGTGCCCAACTGTAGAGACACTTGGATTTCCAGTTTTGGTGGATGAGCCAAATTAAGACACTGGTAAATGACCAAATTAAGATGTGTGCATGTGATGGGTTTGTTGGAACAAATGAATATGCTGACAGGACAGAACGCAGACAGTATGACAACCACAAGGAAATCAATCAATGATACCTGGAGATGAAGACTCATTAGAGGAGAAGAAGAACACAAAAGGAGGAATTTCAGAGCAGCAAAGGGTCCCCAAAGGGGGAATCTGAGGCCACCATGGACAGAAGGCACACCACCAGCCCATCTCACCACCCCACTGGTGGCAGGGGGGTGGGCCTAGACCCTCAACCTCCAAGCTGTTTACATCTGACATTCAAGAAAGAACCACAGGGTGAAACTCACAGACTGGCCAAATGTACTGTACCTTCTCTCTGAGACAGCCCTAGTACTGATAGATATAAATTGGGGGGTTATTTTGCTTGCCTTGCCTTCATTATTCTTATCTGCTATCATTGTGTATCAATAAAATTTGCCTATTATGGAATAGAGAAGTCATGGTATGTCTAAGGGTTGTGGTCCACCCAGAACAAGTTATCTGGGTCAAAAATCCAGTGCCAACAAGGGCCTTTGGCAGCTGGTTTTAAATTGCAAATACTGTTTCGATTTTGTGAAGACAGTTAAGAATTTTCTTGCCATACTGGAGCATCATGTTCTTCAGTATTTAGCAACTTTTCTCTCTTGAACCAAAAGAGTACAATCTTTCCAGGGGCTAAAAAGGTTGAAAAAAGCTTCCCTTTAACATCACAAAACTGTCTTTGATCTCCTCAACCACTTAAGTGGTAATAATCTCTATAAATATGGGAGAAATGAAGACAAAAAAAATTGAAGACGACTTTCCAACATTTACTTACTGATGCTGAGTTCTCAAAAAGCTCAATGTACTTTTTAGGACAATATTGAACAATATATGCATACATGCACATATAATATTTTTTGCTTTTAACTTACTATCTATTTTGTTATTTTGTTGTGGTTTCTTGTAATGAAAGGTCTGTTTTAAAATAATTGGAAAAACTAATAGGCAGCACTTATTCTGCTCTTGAACATAGTCACTGTTGTGACCAACAGTCACTTGTCTTTTTCAAGGCAATCAACATCAGATGTGTGTCATTTCTACCCTGGAAAAAATGTATCAGCCAAATTAGACACAATCCATACTGTAAAAGTGGACGCATTCTCAAAACATACACACACATGCCCCTATGAAATTTATATTTAGACACATAATCACATTTTAAAAACAATGGATTTAAGTAGTGACACATTTTCAAGCCATGCTTCAAAATTCCTTCTTTAATTTTTCACCATAATTCCATGCTAGACAGCAGTACTTTTGTTGCATGCAGACATGTAACATTTGCATCTATAGAGAGACTGGGATATGGGCTTAAATTTTGGCCACAACATCCATTCACCATTGATTCACTGAAGAGGACATTCCTTCTACCCTGTACACTGATATGTGATTTTTTTGTAGTGATATTTGGTTAAAAGTAGAGTTCAGCATTTTCCTTTTTGGGGTTTTGAACCCCAAAAGTTTGGAGTTTTTGAAGGCCCTAGTCTAGCAAGCCACTTAAACAGAACCATATGTGCCCTGAAGCTTGGTTCCTTCTTCACCTGGTCCTAGATCCATATCTGATCACTTAAATAGAAGCTTGATTTATAAGGGTTCTAAGCTCTATTGGTTTCAATGGGACCTGAGTTTTCAGTAACTGAAAACAAGCCACAATGAAGCTAGTTGTCCAGCATGAACATATCTAGATGTCAGCACATCTAGTAACCAGGTTTTGGGTGTAGAGGGGAAAGGATCAGAATCATATTTTGAAAGCTCTTTTATTTTCTCTGCAAATTCTTTCTACTACAAATTGTCGTTATTGCATTAGAGTGACATTATTCCATTTTCTCCAATACTAATTAACTGTATTTGTCTTATATTCAAGCACCTGATTTTAAAAAGTGCTAATCAACTGTATGCTCCACTGAAATCAATGGGAACAGCAGGTACTCAACACCTTCGAAGAAAATCAGACCAAAAAAATTAAACAGGTACAATTTACACATGTTTTTTGGCATATGACCATAAATTAGAGAGCAGTCATCAACACTTTTTAAGTCGCTAACAAATCAACATTCACCGTAATGCTATATTTTCACATCTCTGAAGACTAATGAGGGAAGTAAAAACTTGGTAATTCACATTATGATATTTTTCTCCCCATGTTCCAGTACTTTTTTAGAGTTTAGGGAAATATTGTCATCAATTGCCATTTTTCTTATCTAAAGGTTATTGTTATCTTGAAATGTGAACTTAATTGATTTCTAAGTAGTGGCCTTTGGGAAAAAATGATTAAAATACTAATGGTTGACAAAAGGTGGTTTTAAAAATGACAAAAGCTAGTCATATTAATAATTGGAGACTAACTTGGGAAAGTGTAGTTATTTGGTAAAAATAAAGCATAGGCAGAAATGTAATACTTTCTTGAAATGTCCTTTTTATATAATTCAGCAGTGAAAGGTCACAAACCTGCTATCTTTGAGATTAAAAAAAAAAAAAAGATATGCTTATTTAATGAGAAAATTATAACAAACTATTCCAATGTATAGATTCATATTCAAGAGCTGCTTTCACACTTTTTAACCAAACTATCCTCTTTTTTAGTTTTCTCCATTTAATCAGATGAATTATTTCACAAGAAAATTTCTCCATTCAAACTCTAAATGCATAATAATGTAAAAAATGTGCATAGGCAAGATAAATGCAAATGTTTCTCTTTGATTGGACCATGGTGGGAATTTCAGAGAGATTTCCTTCGTTATGTGGTATGGGGATCTTACATTTTATGCTACAAAGGCCTATAGCCAGGGAATGGCTTGCAGTGACATTTACAAAAATAAGTTAATAGTCTGCAACTGGATATTTAAAGTAGTCTTAAAAGTTGGAGCATAAAACTAATAATTGCTACATTTACATAATACTGTCAAACACGAATAGTGATGATTATGGTATTAATATTAGTAATTTTTCTTCGAAGCAATTAAACTTGGCATTGCTATCATTACCTAATGTGTTTATATCAGCTACCGTAATTGTTTTTCCAAAGCCATAAATTTTTCAAGTTAATTATAAACAAATTGGCATGCTTAATTAATGGGCCTCACTAATAATATATTATCCCATATGTGTGCATGAGTGATATCTAGTTACCAACAAGGATGCAGCTGGATTAATGATGCGAAGCAGAGTAACCTTGTTAATATCATGAACCTAGCCATTATTCCAAAAGGAAAGAAAAACACATACAGAGTATTCTGTCTCATGGGCCAATTTTTCTTGTCAGTCACTGAGTTCAATCAATTTACTCTGAATTTACCAATGTAACACAAAGGATATGGCCCAATATTTATCTTTGTACAGAATAAATGTGATCTCTACCTTGATTGAATAGCAATGTCATGTAATCTGGTTAGCTTCTAGAAACATATAAAATATAATTCTGTGAAAAATCAAGAAAAGATGGGGGAAAACATGTAATTTTCAGTCTTTTTATTTGTATATGTAGTAAGGATAAATTAACTTGTGCTAAAGACTTTCTATTTCTGAAAAGTTTGTGGTTTGTATCCTTCAGTTTTTAAAGGAACAATGTTTTCCTTCACAAGTTATTGGTAGAATTCTTTATTAACCACATACATCTTCCTTAGCTTGGACATTATGTAACTGATGGCTTTATTCAGCAAGATCTTTTTCATTAATATTAGACTATTAGAAACTCAAAGACCATTTATTTTATTCTTATCAAGAGCAATTTCCAGGGGTGAAAACTGAGGTTATTCTAACTGTTTTTACTAAAGTATCAAAGAAAACTAAAGCCTTTGTCAGAGAATCATAGAAGTGAAAAACGGAAAGGGCCTATTAGCCCATCCAACTGCTGATGGACTCTAGTACATGTCCCTATATAGCTTTAAATGTCCAGAGTAATAAATCCCCACCATTTCCTAGGGAGTAATAGCTGACACTGCCAGGTACCTTTTTTCCTGATACTTAGATTGAATTTTAATCTGTGATACTTGACTATATCCTAGTATCATTGGAAATAGTTCCTTCTGCTCATTGGTGCATATTCCCTTAAAATATTTTCATATTTAGTCATGAGATACCAACAACATAAAATAAAAATTGGCTAAGTAATTTTGTTTAAACAGCTATGTTTACCAGTTTGGTTATGAATGCATTACATCTCTTTTTGCTTATACTAATACATAGCCTTCAAAGACTAGATTCACAGGCGGGGTGGGGGTGAAGGGTGCTTGTACATGTGACTATTAGGTATCATAGTGCGCCAACCTTAGAAGTGACCTGGTGCTCAGTGGAATCTGTAGCATCCAAGTTAATGCTTGATGGAACACATGGGAAGTGTAGATGCTGAAGAATGTAATCTAAAAAATCAATGTGTTGAGTGTAGAGCTGCTGAAAGTAGCTGATAAATAATACTGAGGAAAGGAATGCGTGTTAGATCTTGCTCTGCTTCTGGACTAAGGTGCCTGCTTTATTTTAAAAGATGTGCTGATTACCATTTTTTAACCAACAGCTCAGTGGCTAGAGAGTTTACCTAGAAAGTGGGAAACCAGTGTCCAGTTCCTCCTTCTGCCAGAAAAGATTTTTACACACCTTTTCTACTCCCCAGGGTCATGATCTAACAGTAAAGAGAACAGATTATTCTAAGGGGCACATGCAGAGGATGCTGGCAGTCCCTTTTGTCAAAGTTGTTACTTTTTGCATGCTTAAATCAGGTCTAGCTCTAGGGTTCTTGTAAATCTTAACCAAAGCTAGTTAGAAATGACTGATTGTTCTGGTGCTAACATGGGGGAGATAAAAATTAACCAAGGAAATAAACCATCTGATGGCTCCAGTTGTGGGCACTTGTCTCATCTTCACACGGCACATCCATACATGCCAGCACATGTGCTTGCAGCAGTTCAAATAGAAGTGGTGCAAATTTGAGCCGGAGCTTTTTGCCTCAGTGCACATGCTTGGACATGCACTTTGCAGTGAAGCAAATTGTACAACTTGGGGCAAAATAACCCTGCTTGGCTCTTCCCGAATCTGCAGCCAGGGGGAGCTAGAGCCTGAGGTCAGCACCTGTGCTAGCCCCAGCAGTATAACAAGCTGCCCTAGCAAGCAGCTCAGGGCTACTCTCTCTCAGGAGCTTCTGGGGCCCAGCCAATTGGTATCTAGGGACACTATCCCTTGTGCCAGCTGGACTGCTGCAGCAGCGTCCCAAATCCATTTTTTAAAATACCCCAAAATCCATGTTCTTCCACAATTAGAACAAAAGACCACTGAACACACACACACACATATTTATAGAGCGAGAGAGAGAGAGAGAGAGAGAAAGAAAGGGATCTATCAGTTGAGCAAAGTGTTATTGGTATATTTACAATGTTAAAGCAATTTGGAAGCCTACCAGTGTCTCTATCATTATAATAAAATTAATTCTAAATATCTCTATGCGTGAATGGGTGCTGTTAGCTTTCTTTGCACATGATGGGTGTATGATGTGGGATGTGGGGTTTGCAGAAAGGGGCTGGGAAGGTGTGTGTGGGGAGGCAGGTGTGTATGTGGGTATAGGGCGACTGCAGGCAGACTGTGGGTGTGGGGAGACCCTGTTGGGGGCTCTGTTCAGGAGGGGTGGGTCCCCTGGCCCCCAAAGGGTGCAGCCCCCTTGCACATGGAATGCCCCCCCGCCCAGGGTCCCAGCCCCCCGCAGGGCCCTAGCTCCCCCCTGCAGGGCCACAGCCCCCCAGTGCAGGGTCCCAGGCACCCTGCAGGGCCACAGCCCACCTGCGCAAGGCCCATAACTTATCTTCTGCAGCAGGGACCATGCCGGCAGGGTACGTTCCAGCAGGGTCCAGCAGGGACTGGGCGCTGAGCCGCGCTGGGTCTTGCCGGCACTGGGGACCTCACTCAGCCAGGCTGGCCCGGTCCCATGGCAGCAGGACCTGGAGCAGCATGCAGGGACTGCACACCAAGCTGTGCCAGCTCCTGCCAGCATTGGGGTCCTCAGGCAGCCAGGCTGTCCCGGGGACTGGGCCGGCCTGGCAGCGTGAGCGGCCCCAGTGCCAGTAGGACCAACATGGCTCCGTGCATGGTCCCTGTGCACTGTGCCAGGTCCAGTCTCTGGCAGCAGTGCTGCCTGCCCTGCTGTGCAGGTGGGGAGGTGGCATGTGGCAGGACCCAGCCCAGCACCACACGACTCACTAGTCCGGCTTTGCACCGGAGCGGGTCATGCGGCTCCTGTGCAAAAGTATAGTAGCTGTGTGGCCCGGGCCAGATCAGGCTGGTGGGGTGCATTTTCCAATGAGCCCTGCTGGCCTGATCTGGCCCAGGCTGTGCAGCTTGTATGACTTTGCACAGGAGCCATGCACCCCACTCCAGCGCAAAGCCAGACTAGTGAGTCTCATGGTGCTGGGCCATGCCGGGTCCTGCCACGCACCACCAGCTCTGGCCACTTGCACCCACACATGCCCTTGCCAAGCCGTGGGCCTGCCACATACCTGCCCCCCACCCCACCCCAGCAGTGGCGACGGCAGCAGGCATCCTGGCCGTGGCTCTGTGGCAGGCATAGGTGGGCAGTGACATGGCACTGTGTGACCCAGACTCCTACATGCTGAATGGATCCAGCCTGGCCCTTCCAAGGCCATGCCCTAGTGGACCAGGCTGGGTCCATTCAGCATGTAGGAGCCCAGGTCACACAGCACTGCAACACTGCCCACTGTGCCTGCAGCAGAGCCACAACCAGGCTGCCTGCTGCCACTGGCACCATGGGGGCAGGGTGGAGGGGCAGGCATGTGACAGCCCCCATTCAAGCCCCTCCACGTCCCCCACTGGGACATGCCCCCCCCACCACTCCCCATCCTCCTCCACTCCCCATAGTCCCCAAGAACCCTGAGTTCTTGGGGAGTCCACTCCCAACATCTCCCTGACATCCCATTGCCACCCCTCACATACACTCACACCTCCCCACCCCATTCCCTAACTTACCTTGGACAGTGCTGGGGGGCAGCAGGAGCACCACAGAGATGCTCTTGCCAAAACCAGACCATCTCTTCTGGAGGACTGACTCCTATGTTTGCTCCAGGCACAGTCTGGGACTGTGCCTTGACCTGCTGTTCTGCAGAGTGGTTTTTTTTTTTTTACTCCTAGATATCCAGGGGTCTAATTTTGTCCCTGCACTGCAAACTTGCAGCATGGGGAACATATTTCATTCCCACACGTGCCTCTTGCTGCATCTCACAGGGGTTTGAGACACAGAGGCACGCTGTGGTGAAGTGGGGGTCCCTGCCCAGCCACAGTGCTAGTTTCCCCACCTACCTTTGGGCACGCCAGCCACCTGTCTTTCCTGCCATGCCTTGTTGTTAATTAATTTGTTAATTAAGGTGGCAGGTTGCCCATTTTTGCCCCGATGCCAGGGGGTGCTATCTGCGGCTCCGTTCCTCCCCTACACAGCAGCCCAAGCCTCGCAAATGGCATCCAGATGACAATGCTCCCAGCCTACAGCCGGACCAAGCTTAAGCCCCGTTGTCAGGCCTCAGTCGCACACATTCATACCGCCCTCCTCTCACTAGGGCCTCTCACACTCCATCCTCTCTCACAGGGTCTCTTTCACATGTCGACGACTTATACTGCCTTTCTCCCTCTTGGAGTGGGCCCCTTAGGCAATAGGCTTTAGCTAACTCATACCTTGGGTGGCAGACATACCATTTTTTGGGCCTCTCCCACGACCCTCACCAGGTAGTGGCCAGCTAATTACCCGAATGGGTCTAAGCTTGTCCTGGCCCCTTCTGGGGCAACTCTATACACTCTTACATCCTGGGCTCCCAGCCCTCTGGTTTTCACCTCACCGGGGCTCCTCATCTCCGCCCCCTCACTGGGGTCACCCACTCACTGGGGATCTACATCTCTGTCCCTCACTGGGGCCCCACACTGCCCCTCACTGGGGCTCCACATCTTCACCCCCTCACTGGGGCTCCATACAGCCCCCTCACTGGGGCCATGGGGCTTCCCTCCCTGGTGTGCTTAGGTGGCTGTAGCCGTGCCAAGCCCCAACTACCTCTCCTCAGGGTCTTGAACCCCACAGGGCTCAGGTGGTTGCAACTGTGTCTGGCCCCCACTCATTCTTAACCCACACCATGACTGGTGTTCCAGGGTCTCATGAGGACTCTCATTCCCCACTGGAGCAGCAGATCATTGTGCTCTACTACAGGTCTTACTTTCAACCCACACTCCGCCTCCCAGAGGTGGAGGACTTACTGGGGTCAGGACTCACCCTTCTTTCTTGGACTGAGCCCCCCTTACTCAGCCTCTGGCCCAAACTGCAGCCTCAGGCATCGAAAGACATACCTTGGCCTCTCCTCACTGGAGCTCCTCATCTTTGCCCCCCTCACTGGGGCTCCACACTGCCCCACGGGGCTTCCCTCCCCTGTGGGCTCAGGTGGCCATAGCTGTGCCTAGCTCCAACTACCTTTCCTTTGGGTCCTACACCCCACAGGGTTCAGGTGGCCGCAGGTGTACCTGGCCCCCACTCACGCTCCTTGGGGTCTTGCACCCCACAGGGCTCAGGTGGCCACAGCCATGCCTGGCCCCCACTCTCGCTCCTTGGGGGTCTTACACCCCACAGGGCTCAGGTAGCCACAGCCATGCCTGGCCCCCAACTACCTCTGATGTTACCTGACCCACCCAAAGGTAAAGGCTAGGGTTAAGGCACCCCAGCCCGTCTTTCACTGGGGTGCTAACTGGCCTGGCATTTTGTGAGGGCTCCCATGCCACTGAGAGCCCCACCAGGCCACCCACTCCTGGCAGGGTGCAGTTTTAGGTCATGCCTAGGACCAGGAGCCTCTTAGCCATCCCCTACAGCTCCTGCTTACCTCCAGGCTGTTGCATGGAGTCTTGCTCTGTTTATATAGGTGGCCAGAGATTTAAAATGGCCACCACAATCAAGCACCTACTGGCTGCTCAGCTCAGCTCTTAAAGTGGCAGGCACTTTAAGAGCTGTGCCCTGCCATACACGTGCGTGCTCATCTGAATGCACCCACAATGTCTGTCCTGCTACTACAACAATGTAATCTCCCCAGTTGTCTGATCCCTTTAAAGTTAATGCAAGTCCCTCCATTGACTACAAAGCTTTGAAGATTCCTTCTACTATCCTTTTAATCCTAACTTTAAAACTTGCCAATTAAAGCAGTCATTTTTTACTCTAAAATAGGAGTGGTTTTAATTCATAGTTTTCACATAATGCAATGAGAGGTCAACAGTTGCTACACTTTTAATCAGATAGAGGCTTCAGCACAACACCCAGCAACCATTATCTTTTACCAGTGTTTTCTAATTTAATTATGAGACCTCTTTGTGCTCACAAATTGCTTCTGTGTGTACAACTGCTCCATGTAGTGAACAATTTACCTTGCTGACAAAGTATGGCTCCATGTTTTCTGCATGGCCCTGTATTTTAAAGACCATTTTGAAATTTTCTGATTGTTTTATAAAACCTTTACACATTGGAATATTCGACTGTAACAAATAACAAACTATGAAAAATAACCATGTGCTAGAAGTGATATAACCACCTCCCCATGCCCCATTCATCAGGCCCCTGTGTAGTCTTTAATTCATGGTAATTAGAAAGGAATATTCCCTGAAGACATGTTATTCTATAACTGCCTACTGCAGTAGGCAGTTATAAAATAACTTGTCTTTGTGGATATATTTATATGGAACTGAAGGAAGAGTCCAAAGGCAAATTAGGAATGTCATTACAAGGAGGTGGAATCTTCTGGTTGATTCTACATCTCTACCCACACTACTGTACCATGGCTACTGGGTAACAATACCCTCACCCAAAGGAAATGCAAGACAGAAACAGATTTCAATGACCAGCTAAATGTAATATGAAGATACTACATAGTTCTACTGAAACTTTTCAGAGTTGTTGTTTAATACATTTATGGGTATAACTATCTGAAAGTAGCTGTTAGGGCTGTGCAAAACAGCACCATTCCATTTCAATGTTTTGACAGGACAGTGTTTCATTTCAAGTTTCATTTCAAAACACTGTTCCATTTCATTTCATTAAAACTGTTTTGACGCTGTTCCGACATTTCGCCCATAGGCTATAATGGGGAAGCACAAAACTGCCTATAACATTGTCATTTCTTGCCTGATTCAGATGAAATTTGCAGGAATAGTAGCCCCTTCTGAGGCATTATGCCTGCCAAGTTTCAAGGAGATAGGTGCAGGTGTTTCTGGGAAACTGCACCTCGAGGCTGCTGACAAGCAAAACTCGTGACATGGGTGACACTTCGTGCGTGTTAAGGCATGCCCTCACTGGCTCTGGGGCCTCTACGAGATATGGTAGTGTGCCCCAATAGGGACTCCTCCTCCCCTACAGCCTCAGTCCGGTCCACCACTTTAAATGACAACAGGTAATAAAATAACTTAGTGAGCACTAGCATAGCAGCACCAGCAGCATCTCAGGCAGCCAAACTGTGACAGAGCCTTTCTTCCCTCTTCTGCAGGAGCTTCTTCTCCAGTGTGGGTGTTAAGGTGCACCCTTACTTTGTGACTGTGTGTGTATGTGTTAAGGTGCGCCCTCACTGTGTGACTCTGTGTGTGTATTAAGGTATGCCCTCACTGGTGCTGGGGCCTCTACACAACACAGTAGTGTGCCCCAATGACTGTGTGTGTGTATTAAGGTGTGCCCTCACTGGTGCTGGGGCCTCTGCACAACACAGTAGTGTGTCCCAATGAGGTCTGCTCCTCCCCTACAGCCCCAGCTCAGTCTACCACTTTAAATGACAACAGATAAAATAATAACTTAGTGAGCAGCAACACAGTAGCACCAGCATCATCAGAAGCAGTCAAACTGTGATAGAGCCTTTCTTTCCTCTGCTTCAGGAGCTTCTTCTCTAGTAGCTGCCAGAGAACTCTCCCTACCAGGCCCAGCCCTGGGGCTTAGAAGTGCTCAGAGCCCTGAGTCCTCCTGGTCAGATGCTAGGGGTGTTGGTATAAGGACACGGCACTGGCAGACAAGGTCCTTTCCCTTTGGGTCAATTTAATCTGGTATGTTTTAGCAGACCAACTGAATAGTTAGAGAAATATATCTTACAAAGTTTTCAGGTTGAAAAGCCCTTTGTCAGGCTGAGGAAGCACCTGCAGTCGGTGTGTGTGTGTGTGCGCTGTTCCAGGATGGAAGGAATAAAGAAGTCAGAGGCTGGCATGCAATGCAGGCAAGAAAGCCAGTCAGTGAAAATGGAAATGGAGGCATCAGGGGTTGTCGGTGTTTCAAATAGCTAGTGGAACTTTCCCAGTCACAGGCCCTGGTTCTCATGGGAGATTTCAATCATCCCAACATCTGCTGGGAGGGCAATACAGCAGTGCACAGGGAATCCAAGACTTCTTCCAATCCAACTTTCTGGTGCAAGTGCTGGAACAGTCAACAAGGGGCTGTGCTCTTCTTGATCTGCTGCTCATAAATAGGGAAAAATTGGTGGGAATGTACTAATACATGACAACTTTGGCAGCAGTGACCACAAGATGATTATGTTCAGGATCCTGAGGAAATGAAGGATGGAGAGAAGCAGAGCAAGGACCCTTGACCTCAGAAAAGCAGACTTGGACTCTCAGGGAACTCATCAGCAGGGTCTCCTGGGAAGCCAGTATGAGGTGGAGAGGAACCCAGGAGACCCTGCTGACTATACTTTAAAGAAGCTTTACTGAGAGTGCAGGAACAAACCATCCTGATGTGCACAAAGACTAGCAAGTATGGCAGAAGACTAGCTTGGCTTAGCAGGGAACTGTTCAGTAAGTTAAATCACAAAAAGGAAGTTTACCAGAAGTGGAAACTGGGACAAACAACTAGGGAGGAATATAAGAGTATTGCTCCGGCAAACAGAGATGAAGTCAGGAAAGCCAAAATGCAATTGGAGTTGCAGCTAGCAAGGCATGTGAAAGGTAAAAAGAAGGGTTTCTACAAATATGTCAATAACAAGAGGAAGATCAGGGAAAGTGTGGGTCCCTTACTGAATGGGGAGGAAAACTAGTGACAGAGGATACAGAAAAGGCTGAAGTATTCAAAGCCTTAGTCTTCATAGGGAAGGTCAGCTCCCAGACTACTGCACCTCAGAGAGAAATAATCAGTGGTTCAATGTCTAGCTGGCAGCTGGTCTCAAGTGGAGTGCCCCTGGAGTCGGTTCTGGGGCGGGTTTTGTTCTATGTCTTCATCAATGATCTGGAAGATGGCATATAGTGCACCCTCAGCAATTTTTCAGATGACACCAAGGTGGGGGAAGTACTAATATATTGGAGGGTAGGGCTAGGATTCAGAGTGACCTAAACAAATTGGAGGATTGGGCCAAAAGGAATCTCATGAGGTTCAACAAGGACAAGTGCAAAGTCCTGTGCTTAGGACGGAACAATCCCGTACACCGGTACAGGCTGGGGCTGACTGGCTGGGCAGCAGCTCTGCAGAAAAGGACCTGGGGATTACAGTGGACAATAAGATGAACATGATCCAGCAGTGTGTCACTGTTGCCAAGAAGGCTAACGGTATACTGGGCTGCATTGGTGGGAGTGTTGCCAGTAGGTCAAGGGAAATGATTATTCCCCTCTATTCAGCTCTGGTGAAGCCACATCTGGAGTGCTGTGTACAATTCTGAGCTCCCCACTACAGAAATGATGTGGGCAGATTAGAAAGAGTCCAGCAGAGGGCAACAAAAATGGTGAGGGGGCTGGGGCACGTGATTTATGAGGAGAGACTGAGGTAATTGGGCTTATTTAGTCTAGAGAAGAGGAGACCGAGAGGGTATTTGTTAGCAGCCTTCAGCTACCTGAAGCGGGTTCAAAAGAGGATGGAGCTAGACTGTTCTCAGTGGGGAGATATGACAGAACAAGGAGCAATGGTCTCAAGTTGCAGCAAGGGAAGTTTAGGTTAGAAATTAGGAAGAATTTTCTCACTAGGAGGGTAGTAAAATAGTGGAACAGTTTACCCAGAAAGGTTGTGGACTCTCCACCCTTGGAGGTTTTTATAACTTGGGCAGACAAAGCCTTGGCTGGGATGATCTAGTTGGGGATGGTGCTGCTTTGAGCAGGGAGTTGGACTAGATGACCTCCTGAGGTCCCTCCTGACCCTAATTTTCTATGATTCTATGACACAGAACATAATGATCTGCAGTGCTATCTAATAACTTCTGTCATATTATCTGTACTGGGAGTACTGCGTACGTGACCCATGAGGTATTTTCCATCTCTATGTTATATATTTCTGTCTCCCCTTGGATATTTCATTTTAAATCAAACTGCCACAGTTTGATTTAATCCTCCTTGAATATTTTTGCTTTATAGTAGTAAATAGGTCTGAGTTCTCTCTCTGTAAGGGTCACTGCACAAAGGAATTCTCTGAAATCTCCAGATCTAAGACATAGTTAGAAAGGTAATATATTTAGTGATATAAGAGACAGTGGGTTGTGGTGTACAAGAGCCTGTCCAATTCTTTTAAAATGATTTTGGCATCCTCACTGTTCAAAACCTCTACAACAATTTCATCCTGTCTCAGCATTCTAAAAACAGTCAAGTTCATTATCAGGCTCAGAGATTTTCTGTCAAAAGTGGATCTGAGTAATATACTTTCCTCCAAAATCTCATCCTTTTTTCAGTTCAGAAAATTTCAAGGTTCTTTGGCAGATGAGTCTCTTCTAACTAAAGCTGACTGTCTCCATGTTTTATACAATTCTCTGTGCTCCACTATTGATTATCAAGCTAATAGTTCTCCTACAGAGATGTCTTGGTTTTAGCTTCTGAGTGCTCTGATTCAGGGCTAAATGCCCAGCTTACATTTTTATATCACTGCTTGCTGATGAGCTGACATGGGAGTCTTTATGGTTCTATTGATACCTTCATATTAAAAATAGTTATATTTACTTATAGATTCATAGATTCATAGATGTTAGGGTCGGAAGGGACCTCAATAGATCATCGAGTCCGACCCCCTGCATAGGCAGGAAAGAGTCCTGGGTCTAGATGACCCCAACTAGATGGTTATCTAACCTCCTCTTGAAGACCCCCAGGTAGGGGAGAGCACCACCTCCCTTGGGAGCCGGTTCCAGACCTTGGCCACTCGAACTGTGAAGAAGTTCCTCCTAATGTCCAATCTAAATCTGCTCTCTGCTAGCTTGTGGCCATTATTTCTTGTAACCCCCGGGGGCGCCTTGGTGAATAAATACTCACCAATTCCCTTCTGTGCCCCCGGGATGAACTTATAGGCAGCCACAAGGTCGCCTCTCAACCTTCTCTTGCAGAGGCTGAAAAGGTACAGTTTCTCTAGTCTCGTGTCATAGGGCTTGGTCTGCAGGCCCTTAACCATATGAGTGGCCCTTCTCTGGACCCTCTCCAGGTTATCCGCATCCCTCTTGAATTGCGGCACCCAGAATTGCACGCAGTACTCCAACTGCGGTCTGACCAGCGCCCGATAGAGGGGAAGTATCACCTCCTTAGGTGATACTAAGTATCACCCCCTCCTAAGTATCACTACTTAGAATTTATTTTTAATTTAAAATATGAATAATTTTAAATATGATCGCCTGCTTAGTTCAGGCAGGTAGCATAAGGCCCAATTTAGCCCAAACCAAGAAGATGCATCCATAATGCAAGATCAAATAATTTCACTTCAATTTTCCAGCATTTGATCTGACTTATTTTCCAAACTCTCCTTTCCAATCCTTATATCCTTTCCAAACTCTCCTCTCCGATCCTTATAGCCTTTCCAAACTCCCTTTATTTAATATTACAAAACACATTAACACATTTTTCATATTTTCACTAATGGATTGAAATATAAGATATAGTTTATCCTATTGTCAAATGGATACACAACAATACAATTGTATGTTCTTTATTTTAGAACAGTAGATTGTTTCCAATTTTCTTTTGGGCTGCTCTGAGTACTTTGTAACTCTTGTTGTGACCTGCTTGATGACAAGGTTTATATTGCTCTGGATCAGCCACGTAGGCTGTTGTGGTCTTACTGGATCACTCAATTCCATCTGTTTAGTCAGTGGTATTAACAAGATGACAGATTTTACATCAGCATTATAACATGCTAATTGGTCAGTACTGCCAAGGAAATAGTGGTATTAAATTAACAAGAATGCCTGATATCCTATATTTAGCATAAGCCAGTACTTTGAACAGAATAAGAACTGTCTTGAGTTTATGAATAGTCAAATGTCTCAAATTCCACACAGTTAGAAGAATCATAAAAAAAACTATTCTTAAATAATATTAGGAAGTTTCAAAACAAAAATGATGTATTTGTTCCAAAGTACAATAAGAAAACATGCAAATCTTCACAATCTACAAATCTTTACCCTTTTCTAACCAAGTGAAAGGCAAGGTACACCTCAGTGCCTTCATGTTATACTAAAAGGAATATTTGTAGTATCTTTTAGTAAATGACAAATATACGAAATCTGTCAGACTTCAAAAAATATTGTTATACAACCTATTTTTTTTAACAATCCATGCTTGCTTTCTGCTTATGAATATAAGTTACCTGTGGTAAATAACTAAAGTGCTACATGACTTTAAATTTCTAGGCCTGTCACAACAAATGATCCATGCCAATGGTGACCTTTCTTGTACTTGTTTACATATGTATTAAAAGAGAAATCCTTCCCAACTGTGACAGGCCAGTTGTCCCAACAAATAACCAGACAAGAAAGATAGTTTGGCCACAGTATGTAGATTCAGTCAGTCAATCCAACTTAGTTCAGGATCCAGGTCTTATCACTGCAGTTTCAGGGTTCCCCAAGTGCCATCAAAGCTAATATCATGAACACTAAAGAGAATACCACACCGTTTCAGTAAATCACATGCCAGTAGAATCATCATCATTGCTGCCAGAGACCATTTTAAAAAACACAGGCCTCACAGAGACATTCAGTTTCTCTTGGGAAAGTTGTTGCTCTCCTAGGAGAAATCATGAGTGTACAGATATTCAGGATTTTTCTCCCGCAGCTAAAATAGCTACTCCAGGACAAAAATAACCTGGGAATAACTAGAGTTAAATCACTCCCAGGAGAGTGAATGCCTGTAAACATTATCCTTTGAGGAAATCCACAAAACAATTCTCCAACATCCCAGGGTGCTTTGCTCCCATTCCTCCTCCCCCCCACTGCTTCTCAGGAAGACAGTGTGTTATTTTGCTGGACTTTGCTGCTCCAGCCAGAGAGAGACAGCCCCTGTGCAGTCCTACACAGTGCTGCATGGAGACACAGACTCACCTGAGCAGTCTGGGTTAGCCAATCAGGGCTGCCCTGTGCACTGCTGACACCTACCTCGGGGCAAACTAGGGGATTCTGCAGAACAGGATGACACTGTATGCATATGGGGGCCCTGGCTGTGCAGCATCAGCACTGCGAGCTCTCTACTTTTCAAGGGCTCAGCACTCAAATGTCTGTTCAGGCATCTCCAGATAAGTTTTTCTACCAGGAAAACAAACCTGGGAGAACTCTCCCAGACCATTTGAATGTGTGTATGCAGCCACGGTTGGCATTAAGATGTGGCATATCATTATACATTTTGATCAGAACTGGAATATCTTTTTGCTGAATTTTGCATAGTATCAACATATAATATACCCTGTCAATGGAAAATATTTAAATCAATGCAGAGTTTCCTCTCCTCTTAGAATAACAATTTGTGGCTGCATATGCTCACAAGCAAACCTTCAGATGATGATGATGATTAAAGGCCTTCAGGCAATAGTTCAATTAAAATTTAGGTAGCAAAAAATGCTGGTATTTTTCAATGAGGAACCAAGATGCAGATGCTGTACTTGGAAAATCTTCCAGAGCTTGGTATCTAGGTTATGCAGCTGCTGAGCTTGCCCTCTGGGTAGCTACACCAACAGAGAAAGCAGTTGAAGGGGATTCATATTTACATTTTACACTGTAATAAGCAAGCAGTTCCCAGCTGTATTTGGGGACTGCAATGCTACTGGGATAGCAGGCTTTTAAAAACCATAAATGATGTCCTGAAAACCCAGTCTATGCTCATTTTGTAGGTACCAGACATGAATTTTTGTCATGCCAGTGGAAAAGTTTAAGACATTGTCATGGTTATCAGTTTCCTTTGGCAATGTAGAAGCCTAAATGCAACTGACCTCCTTGGAGATTTAAAAAACTGTGGGTCCAGACTGTAAACTCACCAGGATAGCTAGTCTCAGGTTTTCTATGGATTTCCACCTTCCCCCACCCCCATTCCCAGTCTTCCTCAAACACACTTGAGAGCCAGATTCTGCCAATATTATACTCAATATTATCTTATGCCATATCTTGCATTACATGATTACTTGCAGAGTAAGTCACAACTCCACATGAGGAATGGTGCCAGAATCTGTACCTGAGTATTAAATAAGACTAAAATGCAGGAAGCTAATGGTATAAAACGCAGGAGGCTAAACTGCCCTTATCTAGTTCTTCCTTCCACTATGATCACAGACACTCAATTTGATTCAGCCTTGGACTTGTAACAGGGCTTCTAACTCCTGCTCCAGTTAATGGACTGGTTTTACCCACAGTTGCATCCTTTCTACCCATCAATTTCACTGTAGGTTGAACTAGTCTAAGTAATGCTATTACTGTATTTAGCTCAGGAGGGGTGTATCTACTTATCTAAGGGCAGAATTGGATTTTTAAGGTTATAATATATTGAAGTTAAAATCCCAGTGAAATGTATATATTGCTCATATGAAAACTAATGTCTGGGGTGTTTGAGTGCAGGTATGTTAAAGTACATTCCTAATGAAAACATTGGATAAGAATTTAGAAACCACTTTCTCTTCACTGTGGACTTAATCCTGCACTATCAGGGTATCTCAATCAAATAGTAAAGCCTACAAAATTATAGTGTTGGAAGACCCAAAAAGAAAAGGCTATTAAGTACAATACAGTACAACAAAGAAACATTTGATTAAATAAGATCTACAAACTTTTTATGACATAGATTTTCAGCACTCAAAAGTGGAGAAGTATTCCCTGATTATGACCATTTTACTTATAATTTTAATCTTGAATGACCTATGGGGCACACACAAAAAATCATTTTTTGCTAAAACTGCATCAGAATCCTATCTGTGTTCTCATTACAATAACATTCCAGAATCTGGCCAGAGCTTCATTTATGATGCATCCTACATGGTTTTGTAATTTTCCAAAAGCAAATGATTGTAATCCTGTGAAAATGGGCATACTGTTCCACACAATTTTGTTCCCAGGATCAATGATGCAGAAAATAAGTGCTCAAATTCTCACTTGCATTAAAAAGTTAGGCTATCTTAGTCTCATTTTGACAGATTCCCACCCGTCAAATTAATACTGGATGCTTTTAACTGTTGTTAACTGTAGGAAAAGACCATCATTCCAGACAACTGGCATTATAATGGAATGTACCCCATTGCAAACTAATTTTTTTTTTAACTGCACAGAAGCTTTTGATGGCTCAAATTCTACATTTTTTATTATGCCCCAGAGTACTTGATCTTTTTTATATTAGATATTTGATCATGCAATCCTTAGGAGGTTTAAACTATTCCAATGAAAGCCTATTTTTTATAGTTAAAAGTGTTGCATCCAGCATTTTATTGCTTTTTCATGAACTTTGTCAGGTTAAGTGTATCATGAGCTTAAAGTTCAGTTAAGCATGAAGTTCTTTATCTTAAATAGTTTATTTATCTGTTGAATAAAGGGCATGACTCATCAAAGGAAAAGACGCCACAGGATAAAAATCTAGGAATCTGAATGGGTTATTCAGTTTCTGGTAAGCCTGAAAAAATAAAATTATTTGTGTCTCAGGCTGATACATTTGAGAGTGCACACTAGTATAAAACTCCTTCTCTCCTCCTCATTATAGCTGGAATGAGATTGTACCTCTAAAAGCGATCTTAAGACCTTTTGGCTAGAAACAGCTGTCGCTGCTGTGGGAGCTCAGGTTGTGCCACAATGTCTCACAGTAAAGAAATAACACCCCATTAGTAAGCACACATTGCACTTTTAAAGTAGTTTACAAAGCAGCTGGGTATATTACACCCGTTTACCAGCAAGCGGCCTGAAAGAACAGGCAGTCAGTCTATGGCCAGAGCAGGTCTTGGCTACCTGTGATTGTGTCCATGTGCTTGTTGGTTATTCAAAGTGGTGGGTGGCAAAATTTTAACTGGGTGGGGTTAGCAAAATTGTTGTAATATGGGAGAAGTAACAGTGCCTCAATTTCCTTTGTATTTCTCCTGCCACTCCAATCCCCCTCCCAGATTGAGTTTATCACAGTGCAAGGTGCAGGGAGCAGCTCCATGACACAAAAATCAAAGTCCCCAAGACTCTGCAAATCTTTCAGTCTTCCATGTTTGTTGCCAAAAAGCACTTATTTTGTTTGTAATAAAGTACTGTGTCCCATCAAACTGTGTAATCTGGTGGGTGATGGAGGGGCTTTTAAGGTGCCTGTGTAGTGTGGGAGGGAGGGAATCGATGACAACTGGAGTTGGGGGCGAGGCTTGGGTTGGGGCAAGTCTTGGGCTGGGGAGAGTTCCAGGGGGACTGTTTCCCCTCAAAGCAGCTGAATCAGGATTTCATAGCTTTCCTCTATGACCCCTTGTGTTCCCTGTGGAGTGTAGGGTTGGGGGCCCTGCTGCCTCAGAGCTCAGCCAGCTATCCACAGCCTTGATGTTCCCATCCTGGAGTATGTTGGTGGGAGAGAAGAAGGCTGGGCTGCAGGGATCCCCTGAGCCAAGGCCAGCTGAATGGCAGACTCCAAGTGGCTTGGCTGCCCCCGCACTGATCCAATCCTAGCAACTTTTGCCCTGAGCACAGGCTCGCTCCAAAAACTGGGGCAGAGGGGGTTTAGCTGGCTCTCCCAGCTCAAGTTGCCTTGGGGAAACAACCACTCTCAGTGATCAGGTCCCAGGCTTCTCCCCGAGGGCTCTGAAATCTCCAGGTGCAGGGCTTGAACTTGGGTTCAGGAAAATGGGAAAAATTCAATGAATAGCAACTAAGAACAACTGGAACTTTCCCCAGTGTCTAGCCACAGTTGAGTTAGGTAAAGCAGGCTCTCACAGTGCCAGGGGGGCTGCACTCTCTTGAGGGTGGGAAGGGGGGAGTGGGCTTAGCTGCCCGTAGCCCCTACACCAATCACAGCAATGCAGGCAGCACTTCTGGCCCCCTGTATTCCCATCTTGTACAGGACAGGGGGAAGGGGTGGGCTCTGTGCCACCTTCAAAAGCTTTAAGGCGGCTCAAGGGCACCACACAGGTGATGTGTTTCCACCCTGAAATAGTGCTCCAGCCCTTTAATACATCATGAAGGACTAGTCAAGTGAAGGGTATCATATACCCACACTATATGGGAAGCTCGAATAACGTATGTTATTACCTATAACTGTACAGTATAGTATGACTAGACTAAGGAAAGAGACCCTCCTTTAACTATTCTGGCTGCTGGACTTAGAAACTAGGGATTTATACCTAATCTCTGTCACCTTATTTATACTGAGTAGCACTTTTTTCATGGGTAGTCCCATTGGTTTCAATGGGACTACAAGTGAAGTAGTGTTTACCCACTGTAAGAGCATCAGAATTAATGTGAAAAGAGAGTAACATAGAGGGATTTCATAAACTAATATTTTTGGCGGTAAGAAGTTTGTCACACAATGGTTTCACCAAAAACAAAAACTTACCAATAAATAAAATGATTGTTACTTGAAAATAATTGAAGCAGTAAATGGGTGTATTTAAAATCTTGGATCTTTCATCATCCTTTTATCCTGTCTCATAACCTGAGCTGTCTAATTACCAACACAATCTGTTCAAAATTGTTTTTTTCAGAGTAGTGTTTCTTTATTATCATACACACGGTAAAGAAAGAATCAGAATGACAGATTTGAGTCATGCAGAAGGCAGGGTAGAGATGCACTTTATATTTCTATATAAAATTGCACTCATGTATTTTATCATATTTTTGAGAAAACAAATTGCTCAGGTTTCAGTAAAAGACTTTTATTAACTATTGTATTGACAACTCAGCACATGAGACCACCTTCAATGCCTTAACCTGAGTGAGCCTAAACAGTCTTTCCCCATGTTTCTGTTAAGCCTGACTCCTGTTAAATACCTGCACAGTTCCCACCCTGTGCCAATGTGTGCCATGGTACCTGTAAGCCACTAATACTAAATAAAAACAAGTGGGTGAACCAAAAGCTCACCGGCATATGCCAAGCAGTATGTTTTAGGCCCTGGACAGACATTACATTTGAAGTGCTGCAAAAGGCAAGCAGACAGCAATATACACCTTATGAAGGACCCTAAAAATGGCTAAAGAATTCCAAAAATTACCTGGATTAAACACAGCAACTTCTTTGAAGTGCTTCATCCTGAATGTGCTTCTAGTGATGTGGATGTACTCTATGGACTATGACAAGAGATCTCGCAGTCCTCTGGCATCCTATACTGTTTCTCCACTCACCCAACCTGGGGAGTAAGGAGAGCAGGGCAGAACCCGAATCCGTAATTTCTGGTGTATTCAGGTATCTTTGGCAATCTCAGGAGGCCAAGAACCATGCAAGGAATTAGTCTTTCCAGGTCCAGGGGGAGCAGAGCCATAGGACTGAGCTATCCTGTATCATGCCTCCTGCCTGCCTGAAGACCACACTACTGCATGCCAGAACAGTAATTGTGAAGCGCTCTATTGAGGGGAGGGGGAGGTACAACTGGGGGGTGCCCATCTACCCATGGCCTTGAAGGGCTCTGAATTTAAAGCACTCCGCAGGGAAATGGAATTTGAAGCATTTCAAATGTACAACTGTCTGTGGGCTTACTTTTTCAAAAGTGATTTAGGCCACTGTGTAGTGTATCTGGATAGACACCCATAAATCAAGGTGCCCCAAATCAATAATCACATTTGCAATTCTACCAGTATCTGTGTGTTTTCACAAAATGTTAAGCTGAATACAGCTGAGCAAATTTGTAATTTGGAATTTCCACTCCATAGGAGTTTATGTTTGTTTCCAGCCAAATTTGGGATAAAATATTGCATTTTTTTATCAGAAATACGTCATTCTGTGAATGTTGAAATGTTTTGTTTTGATTTCAACATTAAACTGTGTTTTTTCAGGCTCATTGCCCCATGGGAACCTGATGTCTCCATTTTCCTTCACAGGCCAGGCTCTATGACTGGACTACAATCTTCCTTAGTATACCCAAACCAAACTGAACGGACTCCCATTATTCACAAAGGGTGGGCAGGACAAAATCTATATTGGCTTACAAGAGATGTAGTCCTACTGGAAAAAAAGGAGACCTGTGCTACAACTCCCACAAAGTAATATCCTGATAGTAAAATCCAGTTTAATGATTTATTGAACAGGGTTTAAATGAAAAATTTTAGGTCAGCCCAAACAAATGAGGTTTTTCCAATGGGTTTTTTATTTTCAAAAATCAAGGTTTTCACACAGAAAAAAAAATAATTTACCAAAAACTGCATTTCCCATTTGTAAATAATTGAAACAACAAATTTGCAAGCAACCCTAAAGAGAAAATTTCCCTGGGCCTCTTTTGTGATTTACTAGCAAGATAGAAACTGGAGTAGGGATAGAGTACTGTGTCCTTTTGGGCAGCTTCACTTAAATATCAAACTATAGCAGATTTTAAAAGGTAAAAATAAAAACATTTTATAAAAAAAACCCATGTATTAGCTCTTTGATCTCTATAAAAACCCAGTAGGGGCTCTAAAATAAATCAGAAAACTTAATATCCTCTGTTTTTACAGATGATGGATGAATGGTGAGGGTCTGATTTTCTGAGTATCAGTCTCAATATAGTTTGCATTCCACTTGGAAGAAAGTCAGATAACTCTCAAAGCACCAATTGGTACTCTACTGCCTTAAAACTATGCTCTTTATTTTTCTCTTCATATTATAGTTAGTCACACTCAGAACCCAATTCCTGGTTGCAAGGAGTGTGATCTGCTCTCAGCCCCATCCTTTTCCTTTCCCAGTAGTGGAGCTACAGCCATTTTTATTATTATTCGGACTACACAGGGGCCAGAGAACCCACCAGATTAGGGCAAGTGCAATATGAACTCATTCTAAGAAACAGTTCATGCCATACAACGGATAGATGCAGTGTGACACTGTCCATTTTACAAATAAAAGCATTGAGACACAGCAACAATTAAACACTTGAAGAAGTTCATAAAGGAAGTTTCTAAAGGTAGAAACAGACATTGCCTGATATCATATCTGTGCCACCAAAAATATTTTTATGGCAGGACAAATGGTGAGCAAATAGCCATCCTTAACCTTCATTATGCCAAATCAGTGGCTCTGACAAAAACTAATGTTAATAGTGCTGCTTTGTTGCAGCAGACATCTATTTCATAGAATCATAGAAAATTAGGCTTGGAAGTGACCTTGGGAGGTCATCTAGTCCAACCTCCTGCTCAAAGCAGGATTATTCCCAACTAGATCATCCCAGCCAAGGCTTTGTCTAGCCAGGTCTTAAAAACCCCCAAGGATGGAGATTCCACAACCCCTCTGGGTAACCTGTTCCAGTGATTTACTACCCTCTTGGTGAGAAATTTCTTCCTAATATCTGCTCTGGAGGCTTGAGGGGCCCGATCCTGTGCACCAGGAATTACCATGCAGGGTCAGGCTCCTCAAGCCCCGGGAGCACCTGCCCAGTTTCCCCACTTACATAGACATGCCCTGGGGAATCTTGGGGCACCCTTCTGTAAGCAGGAAAAGTCGGGGTTACCCGCTTGTGGAAATCCACCCCAGGATTTCCAGGAGTGCACCTCTGTAAGTGGAGAAATCCCATGAGAGTCTGGGCATGGAGATACAGGACCCAGGGAATCCCTGGCACCCTGCCTCCACTCTGGGACCCACTCTGCAGGCACCAGCAAGGAGGCACAGGGCTACTCCGAACCCAGGGAATTCCCAGCACCCTGTGCCTCCATGCCAGGGGCTGCACTGACCTGTGCCTCTGCCTGAAGCATGGGTCAGCACAGGCCCCAGCACTGAGGTACAGGGCTCCAGGAATTCCCCAGGTCCTGTGCCACCCCCAGCTCCTAGCTAACCCCCACATCAACCCATGCTTCATACATAGACACGGGTCAGCACAAGTCCCAGCACAGGTTCTTTCATGAGGCACAAGACAGAAAAGGGCACAGGGGATTGCTCAGCAAAAGGGAAGATGTTGCCTGTTGTCTGGCACTTGGCCACTGCCTGATGCAGGACAATGAGGCCATGTGCATTTCACCCAATAAAGCTGATTACCTATGGTGGGACGTGTCCTGCCACACCTTATCTGCTTCATTTGGCAATGTCTGATCCATCTTCATTTGCCAACCAGATTTTTTGGGTCTCATTTTAGTATCTTAACATCAAAATTATTATCTTTCCTTGCTGGTGAACTTGGTTTCTGTTAGCAGCAAAGACTTTTGAACAGTTCATAATAGTAAATGATATACACATTTAAAAACTAATTACTTCTCCACAGCCTTATATTTCTGAGGTTTGAAGACACTCAAGGTAAAGGTTACTGTAAAATTTTCTTTTAAGCTGATTTGTTGCTTGAGAGTTTCTTAGACTTATCTTTACTATTCTTTTATTTTATTTTATTTTATTTTCATACCTACCTCATTACAAGGCTCACTGACTATTTTTCTAAACTGATGTTCTCTCAGTTGTTAAGGACTCACTTCTTATGTAATTTAAACTGCCAGGAACAATAAAAAAATACATTCACAAATGTTTTTTCTGATACCTTTTTCTTTTCATTTTATAGCTCTGTACAGAAGTTTATATTCCTACAGGCAAACACAAAGTGTACTTCTCCTCTGGAAAAGTGTGAAATGATTTTATTAAAGCAACTATTTCAACTTGGATGGGTGACTGGAACTTTACATGGCTAGATTGCATCATCATGCTGGAATGACAGAAAACACCTTTCTTAGTAGATTTTATTGAACTTAAATGATAGAACATGAACAGTTTAGAATTTTATTTTTAAAACAATAATCTCTGTCCTTAAGAAATCACTATGTAGACTTTCATACATGAGGCACTGCATTCACAGCTAGCTCAGGCAATTTCTGCAAAGCACCACATTCTGGCATACTCTTAGGGCTCCTATACACGTTCATGGAGCCTGCTTTGATGCGCTGGAAATCCAGCGCATCAGAGCAGACTCGAATAATCAAGGGGTCTAAAAGAACCGAAGTTTAAAAAAGTGGAGACCTGAGAAAACTGGAGGCTGGGTCCTCCAGGGAGATGCTGTGGCTGCCAGAGTGCTTCAGCACCAGGGCTTGAAAACTGGTGAGTAAGGGGTCAGGGGAGCTGGAGGAGGGGGGAGGGGACTATGGGGGGGACCCCCGCCAGCCCCCCAATCCCTGCAGTGCCTAGTCCCACCCCCTGCCTACTCCTCTGAGGCCCCTGATCCTGGCAGTGCCTGGCTCCAGCTCCCTCCAGCCC
>NW_005843056.1:151960-163213 GCF_000455745.1 Alligator sinensis
AGCTGTCTGTGGCTGACCTCCTGGCCAAATGGGGCCAGGAGGACATGCTTTGACAGTTCAAAGCAGGCCACCACACCTGGAACATCTTCCGGGCAATAGTTGCCCAGATGGCCAGGCAGGGGGCACACATGACAGTAGTGCCATACAGAGGCCAACCTTGCAGCCACAACACACTGGCACCTGGCCCAGAGGGCCAGATGCCTCATCCCAGTCTGGCAGGTGCGCAGCAGGTCACAGCCAGGCAGCAGTTCCCCTTGCCAGACTGCTGCAGTGGGTAAAGGGTGCAGGGAACTCTCAGGGTTGCTTCAGCAGTCCAGCTGACACAAGGGGTAGTGTCCCCAGGTACCAATTGGCTGGGCCCAGAAGCTCCGGAGAGTGAGTAGCCCTGAGCTATTTGCCAGGGCAGCTTTTTGTACTGTTGGGGCCAGGACAGGGCAGTTTTTTATATTGCTGGGGACAGCACAGGTGCTGGCCCCAGGCTCTAGCTCCCCCTGGCTGAAGATCCGGGAGGAGCCTGGCAGGGTTATTTTGCCCCAAGTGGCACAATTTCCTCCTCAACAAAGTGTATGTCTGAGCACGTGCATTGGGGCAAAAAGCCCTGGCTCAAATTTGCACCACTTCTATTTGAGCCGCTGCAAGCGCATGTGCTTGTATGTGTGGACACACCCAAAGGGTGTCCACACGAACATTTTTTTGTTCCCGCATGTGCCTGTTGCCTCGCCTCAAAGGGGTTTGAGGTGGGGCAAGAGGTATGTGCGCGCTTGTGTGGATGCGCCCAAAGGGTGCATCCAGTTGAGTGCACATGTGCAGGGGCATGTGTTTCCCACAGATCAAAAAGTAGCAGCACATATTTGTGCCACTGCTTTTTGACCAGGGGCATGCCCCTGAATGTGCCACACAACAAATTGACCCAGGTGGGTAGGGAATGCTGGGGCCAGCACCTGGGGCCAGCCTTACCTTACCTTACCAGGGGTCCTCCTGGGGAAGTAGCAGTATCAATCTGGCTGCTTGGACATGGTCAGCAGCCAGAGCCTGGTCCAACAGCTTTGAGGCACTGCAAATTGCACATGCACTCTCATCTGGATATGCCCAAAGTGTTTATGTATTAATGTAAAAGGCATAGAGGGAACACAGAAAGAATTTGAGGTACTAGTACAGTCACAGGATTATGATGTAATTGGGATCACAGAGATGTGGTGGGATAGTACAAATGACTGCAGTACAGTCATAGATGAGTATAGCTTCTTCAGGAAGGCTAAACGGGGAAAAAAGGAGGTATTGTCCTATATATAAAGGCAATGTACATGTGTTCTGAGGTTCAGTATGAAGTAGAAGGTAAGCTTGTTGAAAGCTTCTGGGTAAAGGTCAGAACAGAGGGTAGCAGTGGGGATGATAGGCCCCCAAATCAGGAGGAAGAGGTGAACAAGGCCTTCTTTAAACAATTGATGGGAGCTTCCAAATCGCAGGGCCTGGCTCATAAGAGGAACTTTAACTATTGGGACATCTGCTGGAAGGGAAACACAACAGTACACAAGCAATCCAGAATATTCTGAGATTATGATGGGTATACGTTTTTGAGCTAGATGAGAGAGGCCAAGTAGGGGGGAAGCTCTTCTCAACTTGCTGATCGCAAACAAAGATAAATTGGTTGAGAATGTGAAGGTGGAAGTCAATTTGGGTGACAGTGACCACAAGATCCTAAGGGGAATAATGAAGGAGAGCAGCAGAATAAAGACTTAAACTCAGGGAACTGGTGGGCAGAATCTCCTAGGAGGCAAGGGTGAAGGGAAAAGGTCTCCAGGAAATCTGGCTATACTTTAATGAGACTCTTTTAAGGGTGCAGAAACAAGCTATCCCTATGCAATGAAAGAATGAGAAGTGCAACAGGAGGCCAGTATTCTCTTCCATAAGATAAAAATCAAAAAAGAAGTCTACAAAAAGTGGAAACTTGGTCATAGTAATAGGGAAGAGTTTAAGAGTATCACACCATGTCCAAAGAGAAAATTAGGAAATTCAAGACACATTTTGAGATACAGCTGGCAAGGGACATAAAGGACAACAAAAATGGGATTCTATAAATATGTCAATAATAAGAGGAAGACCAGAGAAACCATAAGAACCTTGCTGAATGCCAAAGGCAATCTAGTTACAGATGATACAGAAATCTCTTTTTTACTTCAGTTTTCGTGAATATGGGCAGCTACAAGATGACAAGTGCAATTGGCAGCAAAGACAGAAAAGGAGACAAACAACCTGGACTAATGGCAGAACAGGTCAGAGTTTACTTAGAGAAGCTAGACACTTTCAGGTCAACAGGACTGGATGCTATGCACCTAGGATACTGAAGGAATTGGCTGAAGTAATTTCAGAGCCATTAGCTATCCTCTTTGAGAATTAATGGAAATCGAGTGAGGGCCCAGATGACTAGAAAAAAGCAAATATAGTGTAAATCCTTAAGAAAGGGAAAAAGTAGGAATTAGATCCCAGTCAGCCTGACCTCTATACCTGGAAAAAGTCTTCAAGGAATCCACTGTAAAGCAACTAGTGGATCAGGAGGAGGTGATCAGGAGCAGCCAACATGGATTTAGCAAGAGCAAGTCATTTCTGACCAACCTGATTTCTTTCTATGCTAAGATCACAGGCTCTGTGGATGAGGGGAGAGCAGTGGATGGGATAAACCTTGATTTTAGGAAGGCTTTTGACACTGTCACCCATGATATTCTCATTAACAAGCTAGGGTAAGCTAGAAGAAAGTACTGTATGGTGGACACATAACTGGTTGGATTATCAGGCTCCTTGAGTAATCTTCAATGGCCAGTTGGGTAGAGGTATCAAGTGGGGTTCCTTAGGGGTCTGTCTGGGTCTGGTATTGCTCAACATCTTCTTTAATGATTTCAGTGATGGGATTGAGTGCGTGCTTAGCATATTTGTCGATGATACCAAGTTGGGTGGAGTAGCAGACACTTTGTAGGGCAGGGCTAGGATCCAAAATGACCTGTATAGACTAGGAAAATGGTCTGCAATGAATCAGATGAAATTCAGCGAGGACAAATGCAAAGTTCTACACTTGGGACAAAATAATTGGATGCACAAATACAGACTGGTAAATTACTGGCTAGGCTGCAATACTGCAAAGAAGAAGCTGGGGGATAGAGTGGACCATAAACCGAATATGAGTCAACAGTGTGCTCTTGTTGTAAAAAGGACCAATAGCATACTAGGTTGTATTAACAGAAGTGTCCCCTACAAAGCAAAAGAAGTGATTTTTTCACTCTACTGAGCACTGTTGGGGTCTTTGGGCCTTACACTTCAAGCAGGATGTGGACAGATTGAAGAAAGTTGGGCACAGAGCAACAAAGGTTATTAGAGGCCTGAGAAGCATTACTTATGAGGAAAAGCAGAAAGAACTAGGGCTGTTTAGTTTGGCGAAGGGAAGACTGCACGTGAGTTTGATTACAGTCTTCAAATACCTGACGGGTGATGATTATAGAGAGGATGGATATGGGCTTTTCACTGTGGCCATAGGAGCAATAACTCATAGTATCGTAGTGCTTAGGGTCAGAAGATACCTAAACAGATCATCAGGTCTGACCCCCTGCCCCGGGAAGGAAGGGGTACTGGAGTCATATCACCCCAGCCAAATATCTGTCCAGCCTCCTCTTGAAGATCCCCAAGGTAGAAGAGAGCACCATCTCCCTTAGGAGCCCATTCCAGAGCCTGGCAGCCCTAACTGTAAAGTACTCTCCTGATGTCCAGCCTGAACCTTCTCTCTAACAATTTGTGGTTGTTATTCCTAGTAACCCCGGGTGGTGCCCAAGGGAACAGAGCCTCCCCCAATTCCCACTGTTCCCCCTGGTGAATTTCTAAACCTCCCTCAGATCCCCTCTCAGCCTTCTCTTGTGAAGGCTGAATAGGTTTAGGCCCTTTAGCCTCTCTTTCGTAGGGCCTCCCCCGCTGCCCCTTGGCCATGTGAGTGGCCCTCCTCTGGACCCTCTCAATGCAGCCACATCCCTCTTGAAGTGTAGCGCCCAGAACTGGATGCAGTACTCCAACTGCAGTCTGACCAATGCTTCATAGAGGGGAAGGATCACCTCCTGGACCTGCTTGTGATGCATCTGTACATGCAGGACAAGGTGCAGTTAGCCTTACTGACCACTTCCTCACATTGGCAGCTTACGTTCATCCTGGAATCAACAATGACTCCAAGATCCCCTTCTGCCACCGTGTTGACAAGAAGGGTGTTCCCCACCTTATAGGTGCGTTGCTTGTTCCTTCTCCCTAGATGCAGTACCTTGTATTTGTCTGCATTGAATTCCATCCTATCCTCATCCGCCCACCTCTGTAATTTGTCTAAATCTAGCTGGATTCTGTCCCTCCCCTTCAGCGTGCCCACCTCACCCCACAACTTGGCATGCATTCCATACCCACATCCAGATTGATGATAAAGATGTTGAACAGTAGAGGCCCCAGGACCGAGCCCTGGGGGACTCCACTGCCCATATCCCTCCAGGTCAAAAATGAGCCGTCCACCACCACTCTCTGGGTGGAACCATCTCGCCAATTTGCCACCCACCTGACTGTGTAGGCATCAATGCCTCAGCCACCTAGTTTTTTTAAGAGAATGTGGTGGGAAACCGTGTCAGAGGCCTTCTTACAGTCCAGGAAGACAACATCCACCCCGACACCCTCATCCAGGGACTTTGTGACCTGAACATAAAAAGAAACCAGGTTAGTTAAGCAGGATCTGTTCTCAATGAACCCATGTTGGTTGCCCCTGAGCATTACCTCCCCTGCTGGGCCCTTGCAGATGTGCTCTTTGATAATTTTCTCAAAGGTCTTCCCAAGGACCGAGGTAAGACTGACTGGCCTATAATTGCCAGGGTCCCCCTTTTTCCCTTTGTAAATGGGGACCACATTGGCCCTTTTCCAATCCTCTGGTACCTGGACAGTGCCCAACAAGCACTCACAGAGCCATACCAGGGGCCCCACTATGACCCCTGCCAATTCCCTCAGCACCCTTGGGTGGAGAGCATCTGGACCTACTGATTTAAACACGTCCAGCACCTCCAAAAGTTCCCTAACTAGGTCGTCCCTGACCCTAGGCATGGCGGTGCCTCCCCTGGGTTTGTCCACAATTCTAGTGGGGGAGATGTCCCAGTCCCTGTTCAGAAATACAGAGGCAAAGAATTCATTGAAGAGGTCAGCTTTTTCATTTGCCGTAATCACCAGATTCCCAAGCCTATCCTGTAGGGGCCCCACATTACCCCTATGTAGGGACCCCTAGGGGCCTTCTTCTTACTTCCTATGTGTTTGAAAAAGGACTTTTTATTATCCTTAATTCTGGTTGCTATCCCTAGCTCCACCATTCTTCCTAATAACTTCCCTGCAGTCCCGAGTAGTGGAGACATACTCCTCCTTGGTGATAGCCCCTTGCTTCCACTGTTTGTACGCCTCCTTTTTTGCCCTCAGGCATCCCTGGATGCCTTTGCTGAGCCATGGGGGCTTCTTAGCTCTCCTGCCCCCCTTGATGTGCATTGAGACTGACTCCCTTTGAGCTCAGAGGATTGTCTCCTTGAGGAACAACCACTCAACTTGGACTCGCATTTCATTAAAGATCCGAGACCCCAATGTCTCTCCTACTAACCTTCTTAGCTTACAGAAGTCGGCCCTCCAGAAGATTTGAGCTGCACAAGAGGAAATTTAGGTTGGAAATTAGGAGAAAATTTCTGATTAAGGGGGCACATTCAGATGAGCGCACACATGCAGGGATGTGCATTTTCCATGGCACAAACAGCAGCGGCACATATTTGTGTTGGCCGCAGCAGCCTTATCTGGGGTTCTGGGGGCCTCCTTAGGCAGCAATGGTGCTGATGTGGTCACTCGTAGCTTGGCCGGCAGCCAGAGCATGGCTTTGGATGGCCAGGCTCCATTTCTGGCAGCACATGCTACTGCCGTGTGCACCACACTGCTTTTTTGATGTGGCTTTTTTTGACACTGGGACCTCCCTGTGTCAAATTTTGGCATCATGCTGCAAATTAGCAGCACAGTGGATGGGTGCATGTGCACCATATGCAGTTTATGACACCTGAATCAGCTTTGAGGTACCACAAACTTCACATGTGCACTCATCTGGATGTGTCCAGGGTGGTTAACAGTAAAAAAGACTACCTAGAGAAAATGTAGAATCTCCATCCATGGAAACTTTCAAGAGGAGGTTAGACAGATACTTGGCTTAATCAGAGACAATACTGGCTTACGTAGGGGGCTGGATTAGATAACCCTGTGAAGTCCCTTCCAGCCCTACTTTCCTATGATCCCTCCAAAATGCTCTCTCTCTCTTTTTCTTTCTCTAATTACAGAGCCTCTTTACACCAAACTCAGTAAGTTTAATAATGCTTGTTATTAAAAACTAAAGCAACTGTTGAGAATATATGTTATGCAAACCTCTAAGCACTATAAGTAGGGGGTTTCAACTGCTGTTAGTTTCAGTGGGAACAGCGCTAGGCCAATTCAAAGTGTTTTTGAAAACACTGCTGTATGAGTAAGTGTACAGAGAAAGGAGAGCATGCCCAATTTGAAAATGTCATAATTACTGAATAATTCACTTCATGCCCTCTTTATGTTTTGTGTACTCAAGGAGAAGTCCAAATGTTTCATTTTAAATTAAGAGAAGAAAGTAAACAAAGAAAGAACAAAAAGTAGCTTCCATCAGACAGTAGTGGGCTTGTTTCTTTGGCAACAGTTTGAAACAGGTACCAGCCAGAAGAGATAACTCTTAAGGTTTTAAAGGTGCAGATCACTGAAATAGATTCGCAACATTTCTATAATTATGTATTTCACAAAAGTCAGAGGCATGGGGGCAGAGAGTTGATTTTGACCCTTTAGGTGGATGGGTCAGCCATAAGATTTAGATTAGAGTTCTAAATCAATTCTAGCCATATTTTGTGTGTGTCTGCATGCACATATATGTGTCTGTGTGCACATGCATGTTCTCATATCTAATGCTTGAATTCTCCAATAAGAATACAAAAATATTTTACAAAAAGTTGCTTTATTGAAACAGAAAATTCACATAGCTTTGCATCCAACATTTAAGGCAGCGATAAGGTAAGCTTTGTTTGCCAGCCAGTTAGCACACTACTCAGGACAGGTATTTAGAGATGCACAGAACTTGGCAGGTGATCCTAAACTGATCATGGCTTGACTCCTTCACAAGCCATAAAAGCTACGAGCTCTGAATGATATTATTTTTTTAAAATAAAATAATAATTATATAAATAATAAAACCTTTTTTCTTAGCACATTGCAGCTAGCACAATGGTTTCTGTGCTGTCCTCAAAGCACTCAGCAAAAGGCACCTTGAAAAGTCAGAAGAGAACAGTGAAGTGAAAAACAAACATTGGTTTTACTCTTCCATTAGAATAAAGAATATTTCATAAATGTGAACAAAAATCTAATATATTCAGTCTTCATTTTTCTCTCTTTGCTACAGATCCTTGGAGAATATGTACAGGCAAGTTAGCTTGAGGACCAGGATCCCCATTGCTTTCTTTTTCTGTTTTAATTGGAGCGGAGGCCTGAGCTGCAGCTCGTGCAATATTCCATCACCAATTTTGTATTTAGAACATCTTGCTAAGCTTCTCTTACGAAAAAAAAAAGGGACAGGACAACGAGATAGTTTTGAGGCAGGGCTAGGCAGGGAGCAGAATGAAAAAATAACCTTTGGAGTGATATTTATTTCTACATGATACAGAAGCAACATAAACAAAATGATTAGTTTTTCTTTTCTTTGCAGTTCACTTTTCAGACCTAGCCTTCTGATCAAGCAAACCTGCTTTCCTCACATACTCCTGCCACAAAAACTGTACATTGACTCTCAGTTTCAATTCTTGGCCTAAACAACCTATTAAGGCTCTACTCTTCCAGAGGCAACATGCCTCATGCATTCATCCAAGTTGCCAACAAGGTACATTGGTCCCTGATTTCCCAATTATGGATCATGCTACTGTTGGCTGCTGTAGAAATGAAGGACATAATCCTATTTCACTGTATGCACCTCAATGGCAGTGACCAGGTGACATTTTTGGCACTTACACACATTTTGCAATCCAACTGCACATGCAGCATGGTTGCATAAGCACATCAGAAAACTGTGCACTACCTAGGCATGATTGCACCTCTGTATGTACCTGTCTTGGGTGAGTTCAAGTCACAAAACTGTACCCACCAAAACCCCATGATTAGTGAGTGTTAAATGTTAGAGGAGGCAGGACATTCTCTTATGCAGGAACTCACCAAGGAAGTGGGAAATCCAGGTACTAGACACCCCTCAGAATTCTTATTTATCTTAATATGTTCCCCTGCTTTCTGCTAAGGGCAGTGTACATGTTCACAGGACCCAATCCATGATCATGCAGCTTAGTTTAAGTTGTACAATCATAGATTGGGTCCCTCCTTGTGCACATATTCTCCAGTGCCTGGAGCTGCACCAAGAAAGTCATTTAAATAAGCTGGTGTGGGGGGAGGGGTGGGTGGGATGGGGGCAGTGCTTGTAGGTCCATGGGGGGTGGCTCTGGGGGAGTTTGTGGGTCTGTAGAGGGTTTGCCATCCAGGAGTGGCAAGGGGTGAGGGCTAAAAACATTCCAGTCGGGGTTGGGGGGTGGGTAGGACAGTGCAGCCCCAGGGCTGGAGCAAGTGGGTAGGCATTCCCAGCCCTGGGGATACGCTCCAAACATGTATACACATTTGGTTAGATGGAGCATGGGTTAGCCCGGTGTATATAGTGTACCTCCTTAGGTGAACTAAGTTAGATTCAGCCAGCCATTTCTTGCCTGAGCTAAACTCCTTGAGTGTATGTATAGTTCAGCACTTAGATTGATCTAACCCCAGTTAGGTTGATCTAAGTGTAATGTCTTCACGTACCCTAAGTGTGCTTCAGCTGCATTTTGATTTGCCAGCCTATCAGCTTGCAAGTCTTTCAGCCTCCTTTGTTTGGTAACTGAATGGCAGTCTGCAGAGCTGTGTCCAATAGTGGGCAATGAACTTTCTTTCTGCACCATCTCTTTCAATTAATTAATTTCAGAGAGGAATGGGTCGGTCAGTGTTTGGCAGTGAAGGGCACTCCTAATTGTATCATCTTCTAAATCCTTTCTTATGTTATTGACCTGTTCTCAAGGGCAGCTAATTAGCCAAACAGCTTTGATCTCCAGATTTAACCTTTCACAGTCTTCTCTTTCTTTTGCCATGGTGCCTGCCAGATGTAACTGAACTAAGGAACAATCCCTATCCTTATCTCCAGGGCATGATTACAAGTGAAAATGTAGGATTGACACAACCTGCTGATGGGGAGGAAAGAGGCCATGAACAGTGGCACTGGTGTGTTCAAACAAGTGAAGTAAGGACTAGCTTGCCTAGATGGCAGAAATATTTCTCAGTGGTATCAATGATTCCAGGCCAGATTTAGCTCCACTCCTGCCACACTATCCAGAGAGAAAGCCAGATTCAGGGTTCCTGAGTTGGGGAGCTTCATAAATGAGTGGTTCTGAATTAGATCTCATCTTCTGCAAGTGTCCAGTGGTAACCATCATCACAGTTCTTCCCACCGTGTGCTTAGATGATTTCCAGACATCTCCACTTTATTCTCAGCTCTCTTCTTTCTTGCATTAATGGATTTTCTGATGTGACTATTTCCATGTTATACATCACTTCACTTGTCACATCTGTTCCTGACACATGATTTTGCAGCAATTCTTCCCTAGAAGTCTGTGTCTATAATGCCTCACATCACCTCCAAAGACAGCTAGCATACGATCCATTCGTGATCCTCTCTCCAGAGAATGTAAGCACCATAACTCTCAGAGAGACACAACTCTGGGTTGCAAGCTACCCCATTAGCTTTTTGTCTAAGTGGTTTTAAAAGATCTAAATTAATCTAGAAGAGGCAGTGATTTTTTAAACACTTACTAGTTGTGTATAAAGTTGTTTGGCAAAAACAATTAATCACATGCAGGTTAATTACCTAGATACTAATAAAACTCCAAAGGATCACACAAAATATTTTAGCTGAACATAACTTGCTGGCAAGCCAGCTATCCACATAAAAAGGCATCTTGAAAGCTCTTGCCTGTGTCTTGTGTCAATTCGTAGCCAGCACATGAGAAAACTTTTAACAAAATGAAACTAATTAAATTGAAGACCTGCTCACCAGCAAATCAGAAAAAACCTTTCTAAGTTCATTGGTCAGGTATTAAATGAATACAGATGACATTAATAAAATGTATTAATCTAACTTAGAGGAATGATGCTTAGACCTGTATTCATATTTTATTATTGCACATAACTGTCGTGAATCAGAGCAGCAGCCGGCAGCCGCCTGACTCACACCGGAGTGTTTAGATTTAGAGCTCGGCAGGCGGGTAGTGATGGATGGAGTGGAATTAACCAGGCACAGACACGTGTAGGTTACAGGAGTTTGTTTACTTACGTTGCCTAGATAGTGATGGACGACGCAGGCGAGCCTTTGTTCCGTTACAGCTTTGGTTATAGAGTCGAGTATACGCATATAACTTCGGTTACAGAGTCGAGTATACGCACACAGTTAAGTTACGACGAGATAATGACGGACGTGGTGCTGAAAACGGACGGTCGCGCTTGCAAGACTTTCTACGTCAATATTTTACGCTGACGGGGTGATCGATTGGGAATTGATCAATTTCCCAATTCTCTGGTGACAAGCACAGGTGTTTCCTGTGAGATCCCCAGAGCTCTCCACCTTGGGCGGAAACCGTTAAACTATTTATAGGCAGAGGTGTTTGACAGAGATGCCCAATCGTGAACCGTTATATGGAATCTTTAATTTTTGGCAGGTGGCAGCTCTTTGTCTCCTCAAGTTACAAGGTAGTGGGTTAGGTTTCTCTACCTGTTACGTGTGCGCTACGTGTGAGGAGCTTATGCGTATTTTTGGACCAATTATATATAGTTTCCCCTAGCATTTTATTTCAGCTGACCAATTATCTGTAGTACACCACCAGCGTTTTGTTTCAAGGAATTTCTTGGCACGGAAGTCTTTTAACCCTTAATATTCAAATGAAGATGATTTGAATGGTATCTCTTGCTCAGTGGCATGGGCACAAGTTAATTGGGTTGTGACACATGGCACAACAGTACTGTAGCTCCTGTCCCATCTGTTTAGCTCACAACATTGGGCAACGGGTAAAAACGACACCCCGCAGCCCATCCCCCTCCATGGGGACC
>NW_005843056.1:164226-171182 GCF_000455745.1 Alligator sinensis
TTCCTTTTGTGAGTCGAATTGGGAATGTCTTGGTCCTTGGTGCCTGACTGGGTATGCAGTAAGGTGGCTTGATATGCTGGCTGGGTTTGCAGCTACTGACTCCACAAGGGCTTGCAGTCGTGGAAGTTGCCTTAAAAGATTTTTTGCTGGCTGAGTAGCGAGCAGGTTGAGGAGGAGGTGAAGGGTGATGGTGTCCTCTCCTCCGTAAATCTCCACGCATGCTTCGATGGCGTCAAGGGTGGTGGTGGTGTTTGCACCCTCTGGGTTGGTTACTTGCTTGGTTGTTGCTACAGGGTGAGCGGCTGCTGTAGTTGTTGCTGTGTCTGGTGGGAGGATAGGATATAAATTCCCACTCGTTGCCCCCTCCCTGTGGTACGGAGGTGGGGCCATTGGGAGCGACGTCATCTCAGGGGGCGGGCTTGCTGGGTGGAGTCCTGCCTGTTCTTCCGTGGCTCCGCCCTTCTTTTCCGGGTCCTCCGGGCAGCTAATTTTTTTCTCTGCACCATTTTCTGGTGGCAACGGAGGGTTTTGGCACGTTGCCATCTCCACAGCAGCTTTGCTGACTGTAGCTAACTGGGGTTTTAACTTTGCATTTTCACGCAGTAGGAGTGACACTACGTTAATCATCTTTTCTTTGTCCCACTCGGAGCTTGCCCACTCCCTTTCGATTCCCTCCTTTCCTTTTAGTGAGAAGTAGCCGCTGACGCACCCTGTCTCCGCTCCGCTCGCTTGGTGATAAGCGATGTGAGCCCATAATTTATCCGTGTTATCTATGCAGCGCCCCCCACTGCACCAGGGGCAGTTCTTAATTAATTTTAACTCCATCACATCTCCCCTTGATCCTGTTCGTGACGCCATGTCGTGAATCAGAGCAGCAGCCGGCAGCCGCCTGACCAGGCACAGACACGTGTAGTTTACAGGAGTTTGTTTACTTACGTCGCCTAGATAGTGATGGACGACGCAGGCGAGCCTTTGTTCCGTTACAGCTTCGGTTATAGAGTCGAGTATACGCATATAACTTCGGTTACAGAGTCGAGTATACGCACGCAGTTAAGTTACGATGAGATAATGACGGACGTGGCGCCGAAAATGGACGGTCGCGCTTGCAAGACTTTCTACATCAATATTTTACGC
Source organism: Alligator sinensis (assembly GCF_000455745.1). NCBI lineage: Eukaryota > Metazoa > Chordata > Crocodylia > Alligatoridae > Alligator > Alligator sinensis. Next base: position 165,361 of record NW_005843056.1, read on the forward strand.
TGACGGGGTGATCGATTGGGAATTGATCAATTTCCCAATTCTCTGGTAACAAGCACAGGTGTTTCCTGTGAGATCCCCAGAGCTCTCCGCCTTGGGCGGAAACCGTTAAACTATTTATAGGCAGAAGTGTTTGACAGAGATGCCCAATCGTGAACCGTTATATGGAATCTTTAATTTTTGGCAGGTGGCAGCTCTTTGTCTCCTCAAGTTATAAGGTAGTGGGTTAGGTTTCTCTACCTGTTACGTGTGTGTTACATGTGAGGAGCTTACGCTTATCTTTGACCAATTATATATAGTTTCCCCTAGCATTTTATTTTAGCTGACCAATTATCTGTAGTACACCACCAGCGTTTTGTTTTAAGGAATTTCTTGGCAGGGAAGTTTTTTAACCCTTAATCGTCAAAATGAGGATGATTTGAATGGTATCTCTTGCTCAGTGGCATGGGCACAATTTAATTGGGTTGTGACAATAACAATATATTATTTGCATAGTTCATCTGTGCATGTATGTTCTCTGTGAGTATGAGAATATATATCCACAGACAGATAGAGGTACATGAGTTATAACAGGTCCAGGCTGAATCCTCAGCTCCTGGAGTCATGACAGTGTCAAAATCCCATCTTTCAAAGTGCCTTGTCCTCACACTTTCAGACAATGTTTGAGACACGACTAAAGTGTAACTGATGGAGAGACATCAGCTTAGTTTGTGCAACAGGGTGAAACAACATGTATAAGAAGTCTGAACAGTTTTCTACATTACTTACATGACTAAAGTTACTTATTTGGTAACACAACAGGTTCATTAAGCTTAAAACCCATTTCCAAGTATAACCCAGCTAAACAATAAGCCTAAATAGCACAATAACAGCAATTAAAACAATTACAGTAGCCTTACTTCAGCAAGCATTGTTTCTCTGCCAGCCTAAAATAGCAAAAGCTTCCAACTCTTCTGAACAAGCAAACAAATGAACATTTGTGGAGTCTTAAAACACAGAGCAGTTTTCCCATAATTTGTTTTAATTCTAGATTATGCCAATTTCAAAGCTTCAGCGGGTCATAATATATAAACACTTCTATTTGAATAAAATGTGTTGACAGTTAAGTGGGCTTACTGAAATCTGTAATCCTAAAAATAAAGTCATACCAACAATAACTGTATATCTGTATTGAAGTCAAGCAACCTACTCATACACAAATGGAATGGAGATCTTTATGACAACAGTGGTCTACCTAAATCTAAGGTTTTGGTACTTCATGGCTATGGACAAACATACTTTGTAACCTCTTTAAATGGGAAAGAGGTGTTGCTACTTTGGAGTTCCTGTAGTGAAACAAGTGAGCTAAATCACTGTAACTCTAATCCTGAATGGAACATAGTTAGTTGCAATGGCTTTGCTACAGTTATGCTACTGCAGAAACTTGGAGATGTAACAGTTTCATTTTAACAGCTCATATTGGTATCACTTGATATCAGTATAATTGTTACGTTTGTCTGTATCCTACCATGAGAACTCCCAGACATACTACTACTGGAGAAATCTTGATTAAAGGCTAATAAAAAACCAATAATACATCAATAGATCTCAAAACACTTTACAAAGCAGATGTAATTATCACATTTTTACAGATTGCAAGACTGAAGCATACAAAGGGAAAGTGGAATTGCCTTTACTCATCCAGTAGGCCAGTGGAAGTGCTGGCAATAGAACCCAGTGTTCTGAGTCTTTATCTTTTGCTCCAAATTTTTAGATATTCTTCTCTACATGAGCTTAGCACAGAAGCCACTGAAGTCAATTTGAATGACTCCCAATGAACTCTCAGAGCTTTGCTTTAGACCCTGCAGTTTATGGACACAATGGCACTACTTCAGAAAAAGCTCCCCAAGGCTACAAACCCTCTTTAAATAATAAATAGGGTATACACTGTTGAGTAGATTAGTAAGATGTGTCCAATATTACTTTCTAGTGGTTTAATTATAACAAAAAAGCAATAAGAGAAACCAAAGAAGGCATTAATAACTTTCATGCCACAATTCACTATCTTACCCTGCAATATATAGTGCCACATTCAATCAAATAACTTAAATATTTAACTAAATGCAACTGGAATGATGATTTCAAAACTGCTGCTGTCAGTAATTTTTAGATGATAAGCAAGAGCAAATGACTTCTTTTTTCTTACAGTCCTATTCAATTTACTCAAATTGCTGAATAAACAATACTGAGTTTCCTGTACCCTTCTTACTCTTAGCAAATCACTCGTTCAATAGGAAAAATATTAAAACTACATTAATTGGCAAACACAAGAATGCCAGTATGAACTCAAGCCAGGAAAGCTTTGAAATCCTCCCTGATTTCAAAGTATGTGATTCATTCCATGGTAGACAAAAATGACCTCTGCCCTTTGCACCTCTCCAGTTATTTCACAGTTTCTTGTTGTCAATTAACATAATGCTAGTATGTCCTCAGTCATGAAACTGAGATGATAGAAACCTTCATATGTTTCTTAAAAAGTGGAATCTCCATGCCCTTCCGACCTTATCTAGGTATCACATTTGTGCCAGTATGTACCTGTCACAATATCAAAGGCCTGTTCCCTACAACTGAGCACTGTAGAAGCCTGAGAAGTTAAGATATCCAGGAGGTAGATAGGTCTTCAAGACATTATCATGAACCCTTATATGAGTTATAATTTCAAGGGGATTTCTCTTCACCATAGTTTAAACATATCAAAACTCTTTATTGATGCTCATGTATTTAAAATTGCACAACTAAGAGAAGAGAATTAGCAGTAAGAAATGCTACTCCTTTGCACAGATAAGAGCAAGGCAATGCACACATTAATCTTTAGGTCATTCATTGCTCCTGATGCTCATTCAGAAATCCAACCAATGCTAATGAGAATCCCAATGGCCAGCAGCATGTAAGCCTGAAGGAAGTGGATAAGACAACTCGCAAACTACGTGTACTATGTCCTACTGCTCCAATACTTTTTCATGTTGGCAGTCATTACTTACATAACTGAATTTTATGAGAATATTTGCATAAAGTGTGTAAGAGCAGGCTGGAGCTGTACTAAAAAATATCATGAATTTCAATTTAAAACATTGGAAACATGTTTGTAATTTTCCAAGGTGTTAGCCAAAGATATTAGCAATCTTACACCTTCTAAGAAAATTACATTAGTTCACTGTGTGGGAGTTAATAGCTCAGGATAGACAGGCAGCTTTATTTTTTAAACTGAGAAAATAACTAAAGTTTAATTATCTGCTTGTCTATATTTTAAAATGACCAGCAGAGCCAGTCAATAATTTCATTACACTGCTTGTCATTTGAGTAAGGTAACACCTAACCACTAAGCTGAATTCATCCCTGGTGGAAAACATTGAAAGCCAATCAGCTGCAGAGTTTGGAAGATTAAGCTACTTAAAATGTTGCTGTTGTTCACCAAAGGAAAATGCAAACTGTTCAATGTTTTAGTAGGTAAGATTGTTATAGATGTTTAAGATCACTTATTCATATATCAAAATGCAAATTAAAAGTAGGTGACTGTCACTGCCTGGTTACAAAATCTTTAAGAAAATCTCTACTGAAGATTGTAAGTGGTCACAATGCATGTTCTTGCTTTGAAACACAGCTATCCATTATTCCTGGATCTATATACTTTCTGCCATTGGAATTTCTTGATTACTTTGCAAGTATTTTTATGAATCACTGCTTATTTGTTCAGTGTCCAAGGTATGCTGGATTCTTTACAGATAAATAAAGTAGGCACAGATATTGTCCCATGGGAACAAATAAAGGAGTGTTAGGAATATTATTAGTTTATAATACTGATACAATACAATACTGTAATACTGAGGCACCTCTAAAAATGGGTTCTTTGCACTTGGTACCATACCATCAAATAACAGCAAGTTAGTCAGAAGCTCAAAATGCTCACAGTCAAATATGAAACAAAAGTACACTAAAAACACAGTGTCCTGGCTGGATCTTTTAACTTGAATTACATTAATTAAAACCTTGAATATAAGTAATTCAAATTGCATCAATAAACCACCAAATACATAGCCTGCTAAATAACAGCAACAATTATTTCTGCTTCAGACACAAAAGCTCTCAAGGAATTAATTGTGCAAACGGTGTGGCTCTTTCCTTTTCTTCATATTTTTTGTCTCACTCCCTTTTCAAACTTTGTCTTATCATACAGCTCAGAGCAGCAGTAGACAACTTTTTCTGGCTGCAGGCCAGAATGACCCATCTCAAGTCAAAGATAGGCAGGCAGGTGCTAGGACCCACTCACAGTGAGGATTTCTCCCTACAGTGGCAGCTGAAGCCCCTTACACTGAACACCACCAAAGACCCACATCCATAGGCCAGATCTAATGGATCTGCAAGTCTGATCTGGCCCACAAGCTATAGGATGCCAACCATTAGAAACAAATCCCTTGCTCACAGGTCTCTTCCCTGCCTTGGAATAGGCATGTATTGGCATTTCAGTGAACTTTTTGTTATGAGGTCATACTACTTGGACACCTTCGTTTTGGGGTTGATAAACTGTATTAACTCCCACACAGTGAACTAATGTAATTTTCTTAGAAGGTGTAAGATTGCTAATATCTTTGGCTAACACCTTGGAAAATTACAAACATGTTTCCAATGTTTTAAATTGAAATTCATGATATTTTTTAGTACAGCTCCAGCCTGCTCTTACACACTTTATGCAAATATTCTCATAAAATTCAGTTATGTAAGTAATGACTGCCAACATGAAAAAGTATTGGAGCGGTTGTATTACAGGACCTTCACCTTATCCAGGAAGTGCACAGCCCCACTAGGGGTAACGCCTTGCTGGACATGGTCCTGGCCATGGGGGATGACCTGGTGAGGGGACTGCAGGTCCTTGACCACCTGGGCAATATCGTTCATCACCTGCTGGATTTCATTATTCAACACAGGGCATCTAGGGCTCACACCAAGGCTAAAGCCCTTGACTTCAGAAGGGCCAACTTCAATGAGCTTAGGAGACTAGTGGGGGAGGCACTAAGGGCCCAGAAGGTAGAGGAGATGGGAGTTCATGAGGGATGGTTGTACCTTAAGGGGGCAATCCTCCAGGCCCAAAGGATAACAGTCCCTGAGAGAAGCAAGGGGGGTAAGAGTGCTCAGAAACCCCCTTGGCTCAGTAAGGGCATTCAGCAATGCCTGAGGACTAAAAGGGGGGCATACAACCAGTGGAAGGGAGGAGTTATCACAAAGGAAAAGTACTCCTCCTCGGCCCAGGAGTGTAGGAGGGCTATTAGGAAGGCCAAGGCAGAGATGGAACTCAGGCTAATGTCCAGGATTAAGGACAACAAAAAGTCCTTTTTCAAGTACATTGGGAGCAAGAAGAGGGCACCAGGCAATGTAGGGCCCCTGCAAGACACAAACGGTTATCTGGTGGCCACGTCAGACGAGAAAGCTGATATTTTTAACAGTTTCTTTGCCTCCGTTTTCCTGAACAGGGACCAGGATATCCCACCTACAAGAGATATGGACAATCTTGGGGATAGCTCTGTCAAGATTTCAGTCAGTGCAGATGTAGTTAGGGATCTTCTGGAAGGGCTAGACATATTTAAATCTGCAGGTCCAGATGCCCTCCACTCAAGGGTGTTGAGGGAGCTGGCAGGGGTCATTGCGGAGCCCTTGGCCTGGCTGTATGAGCATTCGTGGTCATCTGGCCAGGTGCCAGGGGATTGGAAACTGGCTAATGTGGTCCCTATTTTTAAGAAGGGGAGGAAGGAGGACCCAAGTAATTATAGGCCTGTAAGCCTCACCTCGGTGCT
>NW_005843056.1:171931-183200 GCF_000455745.1 Alligator sinensis
GCCGCACTTCAAAAGGGATGTGGCCAGCCTGGAGAGGGTTCAGCGGAGGGCCACCTGCCTGGTGAGAGGGCAGCAGGAGAGGCCCTATGAGGAATGACTGAAGGACCTGAACCTGTTCAGCCTCAGCAAAAGGAGGCTGAGGGGGGACCTGGTGGTTGCCTACAAACTCATCAGGGGGGATCAACAGCAAATAGGCAGAGCCCTTTTCTCCCCAGCACCACCCGGGGTGACAAGGAACAATGGTAATAAGCTGATGGAGAATAGGTTTAGGTTAGAGATCAGAAGGCAATATTTTACAGTTAGGGTGGCCAAAATCTGGAACCAACTTCCCAGGGAAGTGGTCCTCACCCCTACCTTGGGCAAATTCAAGAGGAGGTTGGATGATCACCTGTCTGGGGTCTTGTGACCCTGGCATTCATTCCTGCCTGTGGCAGAGGGTCAGGCTAGATGATCTGTTCAGGTCCCTCCTGACCCTAGCTACTGTGAAACTATGGAACTATGAAACCATTGCCATCATCACAGCAATTCCATATTGAGTCTCTGTGCAACAAGAGCACTGAACAATACTGTACAGGGTGATGTACATTTCATATGATGTGCATTATAACAACTGTGCAATTAATATACATTACATAGATATAACCGCAGAATCATAGAAAATGAGGGTTGGAAGGGACCTCAGAAGGTTATCTAGTCCAGTCCCTGCTCAAAGCAGGAGCATCTCAAGTTATATCATGCCCGCCAGGTCTTTGTCTAGATGGGTATTATCACAGATGTGTTTCAGAGCTAGAGCATTTCATTGATCCAAGACTAACTTGTGGTTAACACAATAAACAGGGAATCAGATATGTATTAAATTTCAACTGCCTCAGATTTGTTGGGTGATCTTGTAAACCCCCTTTGCCACACTGGGCCTCAATTATATGGCTAACATGGAAATAATGCTTCCTTTTTCCTATCTTTCAGCTGTTGTGAATAGTTAGATTATGCACTCTTACAGGCAGAGACTGTCTCTTATTATGTGTGTCCTGTGACTAATACAATGAAAACTAGAGTCTGGGGCCTCTAGGCATGGCTGTAATATAAATAAATAAAAAGAATACTATTTCCAGTTTTACAGTGTTTTTCCCCCAACATATTTTACCAGTGTCACCTGTAACAAAACTAGTTTTAAACACAACATCTTAATCCCTGCTAAGTAATTCTTCCAGTATAATAATGTGGGACTGAAATAACTTTTGTTTCTTGATGCAACAATGGATGCTACATCTTTTCTTCCAGGAAATTATAAACATTTAGGAGAGATGCACTGACCAAAACTGATAACATTAAACTGAAGACATGTTTATGCTATCTGTGGACCACTTTAGTGTGCTGTACTGAAGCTTGAGTGTCTTGGGCCTATTTATTGGCATGCATGCAGTGCTCCCTAAGACAGCTACGTTATATCCATTTCAGACTGGAGCGTATGTGGAACAAGCATGCCTCTTCCTCTACAGCAGGTCCTTCACTCAGCTGGAAAACAGTATCAACATGCCCTTTGTTGTCAGGCTTCTGAAGGCCCCAATTTTGAGAATGCCTTGGGGGCCATTGTATGTACAAAACATATCTGTTCAGTTTGTGCACACAATTGTTGCCAGTGCAGATATGCAGTTATCGTAATGGCTGTTCAAATTTTCCTTTAGCTATCTAACTGTCCATTTGGATATGTGACTTAATATTATCACTGGTTCATAGATTCATAGATTGTATAGTCGGAAAGGACCACAAAGGATCATTGTGTCTGACCCCCTACCCCTGCCAGGAAAGAGAACTGAGGTCAGATAACCCCAGCCAGGTGTCTATCAACCTCCTCTTGAAGACCTCCAAGTTAGGTGATAGTGCCACCTCTCTTGGAAGCCCATTTCAGATTCTGGCCACCCTTACTGTAAAAAAATTCTTCCTAATGTCTAACCTGAATCTGGTCTCCACTAGTTTGCACCCATTATTCCTAGTTACTCCTAGGGGTGCACTGGTAAATAGCACATCTCCAATTCCCTGTTGTCCTCCCTTGATAAACTTATAGGCGGCTATAAGGTCTCCCCTCAGACATCTCTTGTGAAGGCTGAAGAGATCCAGATCCCTCAACCTCCCCTCGTAGGGTCTTTCACAGAGGCCACTAATCATGTGAGTGGCCCTCCTCTGAACCCTCTCCAGATTCTCTGTGTCCCTCTTGAAGCGTGGCGCCCAAAACTGGACACAGTACTCCAACTGCGACCTGACAAATGCATAGAGGGGGAGCATCACCTCCCTTGATCTGTTGGTCATGCATCTACTAATGCATGATAAGGTGCAATTGGCCTTGTTGATGGCCTTGTTGAAGGCTTTGTTACACTGCTGGCTCATGTTCATCTAGGAGTCAACTATGACTCCAAGATCCCTCTCAGCCACTGAGCTGCTGAGGAGGTCATCCCCCAACCTATAGGTGTGCTGGGGACTCCTCCCTAGGTGAAGCACCTTGCATTTATCTTCGTTGAATTGCATCCTATTGCAAATATTATTAAAGTTGATACATTTTGTGTGCATTTAGCTTTGTGCCATTGATTCTGATCCAACTTATAGTTTAGCCCAGGAGTGCTCAACCTTCAAGCCCCACAGGCTGAATGAATGGCATGAGGCTGGTCTACAGGCCAGATCCCAAGGGTAGGTTTGGTGCATGTGCTGGATCCAGTGTGGTGTTGGTTTGAAGGTATGATCCAGTGCACCAGCCCATACGCATGTGTGTAATCCAACATGCCAGATCCAGCTACAGAGTAACCCTGTGCACTGGAACTATCTGTTGTGCAAAGCCACAGGGCTCTCCATGGATTTGGAAATAGGGTGGTGGGGAGTTTAAACCATGGCAATTAATGCTACCCCCCCCCCCCAAATTTCTAGACTTGTAGGGAGCCCCACAGGATGGATGACATAACTGTGCAGGCTGGATATGGTTTGTGAGCAAAAGGTTTAGCACCACTGGTTCAACCTACATGGTAAAAAAAATTCTCACCCTTTTAAATACTAAATTCATCAACCTAAAGCCTATAGAAGCTACTGCAGAATAAGTTTCTGTGTCAGCTTTACTTTGCACTTTCACATAGACTTTTGTTATCTATTACTTAAAGTGAAATAACAGCAACTGTACATTTATCTGGTGATACCAGAAAACTTTTCAGAGTCCATTTGGGCAACCTTGGCAAATCTAAAGAGGTCTTTTTACTTTTTGTGATTGTTTTTGAAAAATGAACTAATGTGGGATATTCACAATTCCTGTTTCTGAACATTTTGTTGTTGATAACTTGAAAAACACTGTAAAACTCCAACTAGTTTTTTTCTTGAATTGACTTTATAATCAGGTTTATTCATTCAACATAAATGGTCACAGTTAGGCTCTGAAATTATACCATTGGAAAAAAAGGAATGGTGTGTAGAAAAAATGGACATTTTCTTCCATTTGTAGACCTGTAAGACAAGTCTGGTAGGGCTGTAGTACACATACACACATTATTATGTATGTATGTACGATACACATTATACACACACACGTGCACACACACGCACACACACACACATATGTGTGTTTAACATTTTGATGATGTTTTCCCCAGGAAAAACATTGAAATTTATTGTACATAACGTGTCAAACTTAGGTTTCCAGACTACTGCAGAATGTACCGAACACACAAATAGCAAACCTGAATATCACAGGATGTATATATATAGAAGCCTACAGTTTTTGCCTTTTCAGATATAAAAAAGGTTTTAGGATTGCTATTCCTTTCTTTTTAACTGTCCATCTGTAACAATCTGTCTCAGGCTTCTGGGTCAGGAAAATGTGCAGTGATATGGCAAGGGGATGGGAAATTTCCATTCACATTTAAAGTGTTAATTTAAAATATTTTCCCAAACTAAGCTAAATTAGGAAGAGATTATATTAGGAAGAGATCCAAACTACATTTCTGCAGAGAATCTTCATCCTTTTTTTTAGTTTGCTGTACCTGAAGGCACTCAAAAGGACTTTTTGTAGTGACACGCCAAACCAGGAACTCCCTGATTGCCCCATGAGTTTCTGCAGAATTTAAGTGTTCATTTAAGTTTTCATTTAACAGAACATAGTGCTTATGGCCAGGGGGAGGACGGTACCTTCCCAAGTGGTTGATTCCCAACAGTCTCAGGAGCATAGAAGCAGAAAGATCATGTGACAAGGGTTTCATTAAGCACCATAAATTGCCTATTTCATATGAACAAAGTGTTTCTGTAAAACAGTGGTTTTCAGCTGGAGTGCTGTAGCAAGATCCTTTCAGGGGTGCTGCAAGTCAGGCTGCCATTCCTGCCACAGCCACTTCCTGATCTGGCTCTGCAGGAGGTATACTGCACAGCTCCACCTGGCTGTAGTGACATCTCTCAGTTGAGAGCCACTGCCCTAAAGACAAGAGAAGTCACTGATATGCTAAGAGAGCACATGGCATTTGTATGGTTACGTAACAAAAACAGAAAAAATCAGTACTTATTACTGAAAGCCTTGTTTGCACTCAGTCACAGTTTGCCTTTTTAAAGAGTTTACAATCTCTTATTTTATGTAAATCTAAGTGATGACAAATGTGTTACATAAGCTAGGACAAATCAAGTCAATTTGAATTAATGTATTTCAGTATTCTACCCTTATTCCACTCACAACAACCCCATTCAAATCAACAAGAGTCTCTTAAAAAGAGAAAAAGCAGAAAAGCACTTTATTCTGCTGTCTAGGCTTCATTCTTATTTCAGTTAACATGGTGTAAATCATGAGTAATTGCACTGCAACCCATTGAGGATTCCTTGTGCAAGTGACAAAAAAACCAAACCTGTTGGGGGAAAGTTGTTTTTTTAACACCAGTGTGAACAGAAGCCAACAGTTACACTACTGCTGTCTTGTGTCTTTGTAGGAAAAGAACAAAATTAAGGGTTTGGCACACCTCTTATTGAATAAGGAGTTGACAAGTAAATTGAGGCAGAACAGCAGAGATTATCAACCAGGGTGCAGCCAAATTTTAAAAAATATATGTAGGGGTACTCTGACCCCAAAAGGATGTGAACTACTGCTTTAAAGCTTATCAAAGATTTTGTTTTTGTTTGACATTGGAAATGGGCAGCTCTCAATATTTACAATTACTCTTTCATTACTGATAATATGAAAAAACAGAAAAAAACAAATATAGTAACATCACTGGTGGAGAGTGGGTTTATTAATTTAGTAGGATAATACTGCAAATTTCCTCCTCCTTTCCAATATCAAAATTATGCTTAAAGCATAAAGCATAAAGTTGAAAAAAAATTCTTGCCATTCTATCACAACTAGTAAATGGCTGAAGCATTTTACTTATATTTTTCATACACACAAATTCAGACTGAAGTATACAGAATGCTGCTCCCAACATAGAAGTCTGGAAAGCTAGAAGTGCAAAAAATATAAATGAAACTCTGTATTCACACAGAAAAGGTGTATAAGCCACTAGTGCAATGTCTGAAATATTGGTGTGTTTGTTTGAATTAACTAAGTATTATTCTTTATCTTCAATAATAAGCATAATGTATGTTTGAGTATGTCTTTCTTAGAATAGACAAAAGCTTGATAATTTTTTTGAGTTGCGCAATAGTGAACAGTTTCACAGTCCCTGATTTTAAAGTGCATTCTCTTTACAGTTGTATTTTTGCCTCCAAATATTAGGTTTTTTAAAAATCATCTTTAGAATAGTTCACTAATGGTTTGGAGAGGTTTATGGATTTTTGTTTTTTTCACCTTCCTTCAAGTGAAATAATATGGAATGACAAAATGGTGCCCTTAGTTACCAAAACAATTTAAACACCTAATTACTTCTGAAAGACCCCTGAAGCTACAAATATAATTAAATCCAGCAGTTCAACTGCAAACTACAGTACATGACATCTCTCAAGAAAGCTTATTATCATTGTAATGTTAAAGAAGTATACTTTTAGTAAATTAGCTTCACCTATTGTTTATTCTGATTGGCTTCACCTATGGCTAATTTTAATAGGCTTCCCACTTCAATATTAATTTTGTAGAATCTATACAAACATTTTACAATTTGATAATTTTCACAAGTGTGACTCAGATGTGGAGGATCAGAGATCATAAGGGTCACAGGATGGGGGAGTCTAAGAACTGAGGGCCATGAGTTAGGGGAAAGACCTGGACCTCAGACCCAGGAGCATTGGAACCAAACAAAAGGGATACCAATATTGTTGCAAGCCCACAGAGCACTGCAAAAATTGCTGTTTATATGTAGTCAGTCTTACAAAGGCAATCAGGCCCAGCTGGGAACATGTCTGCTTGCCTGCCTGCCTCCTGACACTGTTAATTTACCCTTTCTTCTGCTTGACTTTAGACCAACATGGCTAACCCCATCTCACTATGCCTCTTACCCATCCTACAGCAGCAGGAGCAGCTAATCATAAAGGCTAGGGACAGACATTCAAAAAACCTGAGTCTAAATTTATTCAGTCTTTGCGGGTTAGTCTAGCTTGGCTAGGCTGAACTGGTTTCTAACCAGACAGACATTCTCTCTGGACCAAGGAAATTCAGGCAAATGCCCGGAGGGCGCTAAAGTAGCTCTCCCTTCCCTTGCACAGTACTGAACTGAGTCAGGGCATGGACAGGCCCCAACAGGACATTCTGATTGGGGGGTCTGCCTGCACCATCCCAGGCTTTTCCCTGCTCACTGCTCAAGGGGCAGGAGTGTTGTCAGACCCCCATCCCCCTGCTAGCACTCTGAGGTGAGGGGTTGGGAAGTGCTGCGAGAGGGTGGGAACTCAGCCAGGCTGGGGAAGCGCTTCCTCCAACCTGGCCTGAGGTACAGTTTCCTAGAAACCCCTGCACTGATCTCCTTGAAATTTGACAGGCTTCATAATGTCAGAAGAGGCTACCATCCTGGCAAGTTTAATTGGAATCAGGCAAGAAATGACAAAGTTATAGGCTGTTTCATGCTTCCCCATTATGGCCTATGGGTGAAATCTCAAAACAGCATTGAAACAGCAAAACCATTTCGACAAAACGGAACAGAACAGCGAGGAGGTGGGATTTCCTGCTTGAGCAGTGAGCATTTGGGGTGGAGGGGTAGGGTTGGGGGAAGCCAGGCAGACCCTGCTGTGCCTTCAAGTCTCTACTGGAGCTGCAGCCAGGGAGGAGAGGGGAGGAGCCAGCTCTGCTGTGGAGTACAGAGCCCCGCCCAGCCCAGAGAGCATGCCGGGCTGCTGGGGGTGTCTGGTTTATCTTAAAACAGCAAGGGGCCTGGGACAGATATTACATAAACTGGTTTGAGCCAGATCATTTAAGTCTGATACTATATTCAACCAGGTTTATCTCAAGCCAGTTTCAGCCTTTTCAAGTTTTTTACAAGTTTAAACAAGTTTCTGATCACTTAAACTGGTTGATGTGTACTGTCTGTCCCTAGTCAAAGAAAGGGACTTTCCCTTTTTTCTATGTGCAGCAGGATCACTTAACAATTGATTCTAGTGTTTAGAGATGGTAGAAGTTTCAGTCATGGGTCATGGGGAAGACTTCTAAAGCTATTAGTGATTGTAACAGGGACTCAGACAGGAGCCCTGTTACTTAGGCTAGCTCTGGGAAGAGTGACCCCTGAATGCCCCCTGCCAGATGGAGCAGATTGCACACCTGGGCAAAGATTAGATAATTAGCCCGCAAAAACCAGAGATAAAACCGGCAGCGGGACATTTACTGATTGCTTTTGGGCACTGGAGGACAAACACGGAGGTAATCGAGACCCCAGGAAGATGGAGAAAACGGGAAAGGATTCTTATCTGTCGTCCCGGTGAGCACTGTGAGCTGGGGACACTAGAGAACAGGTCAGATGCAAGACGGGAGGCGGTCCGGGGAATTGGACTACATGCGGTGAGTGCAGGAAAGCACTGAGGCACTGGGAAGCGGCTCTGCCTTGAGCTGAATGAGGGACTGTGTCTCCAGGACAATTCACATGGAAACAGGAATCGGGACCGTGTCAGGGAAGCATCTGCTAAGAAGATAGCAGAACGAACAGTGTGAGAGCAGCAGGGGGCTGCTCTAGGCTCAAGCCGCAGGCATAGAACGAAAAACGCAGAGAAATGTGCTCCACTAATTAAGTAATTGGTGCTGGATGCAATTTAGTTACAAAGTATCTTTCAAGTAACCAACCAGAGTTTTCCCTTATCTGTAACTCAGAATGTCCTCGCCAATGAAGTAATTGGCGAGGTTTATGTGATTGTGTCTGTTATTGTGGAATGTAAACCCTACTTGAGCATTTAACACCTGGGTGGTATTTACCAATCAAAAACATCAAAGCTCACTGATCTCCTTCTTTTTTCCTATTCAATCCAAGTTGTGGCAGACGAGTACAAGAGGGGGAAAGAGGCTAAAATCACCTTACACGCTCACAGTGATTCTGGAACTGGAATAAGTGTGTCCACTTTTTATTTGCATTTTCAGTACTAGTGAAAGTGGCAACCCTTGAAACTGAAATGAATGGATATAGTAAATTCACAGCTCGCTGGATATAGCCTACACAAGGTACTCTAAATACTTCATGACATCATTTTCTTTTATCCTGTGCATGGTCACAAAAATGAATGCCATTTCTAATGATCAAATAACTCAGAAAAACTATGGACCCATATTCATATTTCTGCACATTGTCATATTCTCTACTTGTGTCACATGGTGCAGAGATCCTTCACTTTGCAAATTGGCTTCCCCATGGGAGGAGAAATCAGTCAGAAGGTAAGGTGGATATTCAACTTTATAGACTAACTAAATAAGATAGATATATAGAGTGCAATCTTTTGTGAACCCAAGTTCATTTAATCAGATGCTGTGAAATCAGCAACATGGAGTCTGGGTATACTGTGTATTTCCCTTGCTTTATTTGCTTATACAAACCAACAGAGATGGCTAAATGCCATGCAAGCAATCTCTTATTTCAGGGATCTCAATTTAGCATCAATGCCTGATTTGAAGGGAACAAATTTTCCTAAGAATTCACTCTAATCAGAATCCCAGGCAGAAAGCAAACCCTTCTTCTTAGAAAGCCCTGCTCCAATACTTGTTGCCTGAAGACAGAACCTGGTGCAACAAAAATTAAAGCGGATCATCCCAAGGCCAAATGTTTATCTGAACACTAAAAAAAGTAATTTGGAAATGTATGTGACCTTGTCAAAACAATAGCAGCCGTCACAACGCAGTGCTATGCAAAGATACTTGAGTTTGCTGCGGAACCAAAACGAGTAACAGCTGCTTTAGCATGGTGCATCTCAACAGGGTAAATTAGCTGGGACAAAACACTGAGCTAATGTTCAATCACTTCAAGCTAGATCACAACGATCTTAGCTGCACTGTACCATGTAGACATTCATATGCATACACATAGAATATAATCCATATGAAACTACCTCAATAAAATATTACAATTCCATGACTGAATACTGAAACACATGGATATGACAGCCTTAAGGCTTTAATCACATGAGTTGGCCCCATCTCTGTTTATTATACAGTATGGTATTGTTTATGCTATCACATCTTCTTTCTTAAATTCAATATTCATTTAAGTTACATGCCACTTAGCCTGTAAATACTTACTTGAAAGTCTGCATGACAAACACAGCTGAACATTTCTCAGAGAGCAGAGCAGGAGAGATACAGCTCCCTCTGTGCTGGTGCAGTTGGGAAGCATTCAACCCCAGAGCTACTGAGTCATGTGGAAAAAAAATCACAAAGAAGTAGAAGGGAATCCTCTACTTTGGAGTCACAGTTCTGTGTAACAACTCCTATATCACATTGCCTTTCAGTAAGGCTTTTAACATTCTAGCTTATTTTTGTAGGCAGTTCCCTTTATTTTTAAATAGAAATGTCAAAATGAGAAGAAAGAATAGTAACACTATTAAAACAGCATAAGAAAAGTCTTCAGCTCCTACTGGACTATAGAATGGGCAGGCCCTCTGGCCTGTTTCTTGCAAAGGTGCTAGGACATATATATCCTCAGGCAGCAGTTACACTAGTATACTCATTTAGCAGGTAAAATTGTCTAACCTCAGATAAGGCATAATCAGTGTTGTACCATAAGATGTCTGTCAAATGCAGTGACATCAGTAGCACTGAACAGCAGAAACTTAAGCAAATATCTTGACCAAAAAAGGACCCAAACCAGTATTCTTTTAAAATAGAGAGTGTTGGCTCAGGATCTCAACATTGTGCTGTTAGACAGGAGGGTGTGGTGTACAATTGCACATGCACACATAAAAATCAATTAAGCACACATACACTCACTAGGTGCATACTCCTCTACTAGGCATACACACTCACACTAGCAACTCAGATACACACACGTTCAAAATAACCAGTCTAGGTTCATGCGCAACATATCACCAGTTTAAGCCCATACATGCTACACACACCAAATTTAGACAGAATCAGTTACCAACACCTGCATATCCAATACACATACATGGATTACTAATTCATATACCACACACACACAATGATATCTATATATGTATATATATGTGTATTCACTAATTCACACACATACCACCCACCTACACACACACACAGGTGAGTTCCTAAGTTGGGTGTTGCGATGTGTATGTATGTATGTATGTGCTTGGTGTACTTGGGATACCTGGGGAAAGGTTAAGGTAAGAAATTAGAAGTGCAGGGAGTGAAAGTTGCTGGGAATGAAAGTCACCGGGACCGGGATTAGAACTGGTAGACTTGAGGGGCCTAGGCTGAAGAACTGAGGCTCGGGGGTAACTTTAGGTTAACTGATCTTAATTGATTAAAAGACAATGCCCAAAGCCTGCAGAACAGGGGAACGATGCCAGCACAGAGGCTGGGGCTGGAGCCAGAGCTACGGGGGAGCTGAAAAGGTAGGTGGGGAGAGGGAAAATGGGACAAAGGGAAAGTGTGGGTGTTAAAGAGTGGGGTGTGGGGAGCCAGAGGATGGCTCTGGGGCAGCTAGAGAAGCTGCAGGGAGCAGCAGTATGTGCTGGGAGCTGGAGAAAGGCTCCAGCTGCTGCAGAAAATTGCAGGACAGCCAGGACTATGGGGGAGGGGGGGACTACAGAAAGTGCGGGGGAAGCCTGAAAAGAGAGAGACGGACAGCAGAAAATCACAGGAAAAGCAGCAGAAGACAGTGAAAGGCAGCAGGGGCAGCAGGAAAGCAGAGAAAGGCAGCAGAAAGTCACAGGGAAAAGGCAGTAGGAA
>NW_005843056.1:183422-184136 GCF_000455745.1 Alligator sinensis
CGCAGGTGTTAGAGAGGCTTGGTGCAGGGGCTGAAGTCCACTGAAGTCCAGGAGGAGAGAGAGAGAGACTCTCTCTCCTCCTGAGCAGGATGGGGACTTTGGAGCAAGAGGGGGACTTTTTGGGCACACTCCCACTGGTGCCAGGCTGAGGAGGAACAAGGGCAAAGGGGTGCTGCTTCCTGAGATGCAGCAGCATCGCCTTGGTGAAGTGTTTCACCTTGCCCTGGCTGATCTGCCTTTGGCAGTCCTGGCAGGTAGCATACCTGGGATCATCTGCCACCTCAAAATGATCCCACAGTACACTATCTCACACCCCTGCCCTGGTTCTGGGTTGAGGGTGGGGCCTTATTTCTCTCCTCACCAGGCAGAGGCAGGAGGAGCTGAGCCACCTGCCCCCACAACCTCCTCCGAGGTGCCTTCTGGAGAAGGAGACCTGCCTCTAGGGGAACTTTGAGAGGTGTTGAGCATAAGCTCAGATTACCCCTCCTTCCCCAGAATTTCCCTGGCTATGGCACTCAGATCCCCTGCTTCCAGATCCAGCTCCTCCTCTGGCACTGGGAGGCTCATGGTGGGAGGTGAAACTGGGGTGGAGGAGACGGTCATGTTGGTGCTGGTGGCTATTTCTGGAGTCAGTGGAGGTGGTGAAGGTGCAGGGACAGGTACTGCTCCCACCTCCTTGCCTCCACTGGCAGCAGAAGACTTATCACTTCCAGG
>NW_005843056.1:184166-187481 GCF_000455745.1 Alligator sinensis
CCCCTTACCCACTCTAGGTCCTCTCCCTCCCCTGCCAGAAGACCTGCCTTTCCAGCACGCTTCATAATGTTTGCTGTGCTGGAAAATGTGTGTGTGATATATATCTTGTATGCGTTGTGTGTGTGTGTGTGTGTGTGTGTAATATATGTGCTTTCCTGAACAGTGATGGATGACACACTGCCAGGAAAAATACAGCCTTCTTTTTAAAAAGTGTGTGTGTGGGTGTGGGGGGGGGGGAATAACAAGAACAATTAAGATGATTTTGGGGTAAGAATAAGTTGAAAGGAATGGATTGTATAGGGATAAGTAGAGGGATTCCAGGTAAGGGTAATCAGTAAGGTGTATCCAATCCTTTCCAAGAAGAGAGACTAGCAAGAGACTGATTAGAAAGCCAGTACCTTTGACACGCTGTTGCTTCCAGACAGACAGATCACAAAAGGCAGAGAAAGGCTCCACACACATCCATATATGCTGTTTTTACGTCCCTCCCACAGAGGACTATGGTTGGAAGGGAATTCAGGGAAAGATCACAGTCACTGGCCAGCTACAGATGTCAATATCAGCAGTTTTTTCCCCTCTCCTTCTCAGTTTCTGTTTCCCTGCAAGACCGCCTTCTGAATCACTGAATCACTGAATCTTTTCCAAATATTTTCCAAATCGATTCAGATGCTTCAAATCAATTCAGAGCTTTTAATGGGTCTCCCAATTCAATTTGAATTTGATGATTCAGCCACCAAATTGGGCTGAATCTTCTCTGAATCAAACCGGTGACCAAAGCTTCCCATACCCCTAGTCACTGTACTCAAGCAACCCCACTCCCCACTCCCACCTGGCTCTGGACAGCAACCCCTACCCCCTCATAGTCTATTTAAAGCAAAATGACAATGGAAAGCCAAGAGCAGTACACAGGGTGTGGGGAACCTCTCTCAGTCAGGTCACGATAGGTTCAGCATTGCATTAATAGTTGTGGTGATTGCAAACTTGCATGGGTGTCAGCTCATCATAGCAAAGCCATAGGTAGCATGCAAACCAGATTCTCACGATAAATGGCAACCTGGGTTTCCCCTACATGCCTTCAAAGCAGACAGTCCCCCTCCAGCTGTTGAATGCCTCCCAGGGAGCCATGTCCTGCAGCAGGAGCACGGTATATTGGTTGGTGTTCCCCTGGGAATAGTGGTAAAATGTATCCATATGGGCCTAGCCAATTTTCACCAGAGAAATGTTGGGAGCAAAGTACTGCTCCTGCATAGACAGCGCTGAAACATCTCACTTAAAATGGAAGGATGGGGCAGGAGAGGATGGAATAAGAGCTCTTTTGGCATTCACCAGAGTGGCTAGTCCCTGCCCACTCCGGGAAAAGTCCAAGTCCCAGGAGGGCCCCCTGGCCCAGGATCCTCTGAGGGAGCTGAGCAAATCTTCACCACGGTTTCTGCAGAGGGACTAGACCCTCCCTACCTGGCAACTTGTCCCAGCACTGTTGCAGGGCCTACTGCCTACCCACAGCACAGCTGGGTCATTAATCTCTGTTGTGCTGGGTAAAGATTTACAGTGCAGTTCTTGCCCGGAGGAATGTGTGTGCAAGGAGGGAGGGGTGGGGGGAAGGGGGGACACAGCACATGCAAAAGGTCTGGATCAATTGTTCATGATCCCAGGTGTCCAGGATGATTCATGCCCACCAGTTGCTCAGTTGGTGGTGCGGGCCCAGAACCAGCGCTTTAGGATCTGCAGATGGTGACAGAGCACCCCAGTGTCCATGGACTTCATCACTGACCACTTGGAAATCATTGGCCCAGTTCATGATGTTTGGTGAGTACAGGGTGCAGTATTTGACCCTGTGTGGGACAGCTGGCTTCTGGCTCAGGGGCAGGAAGCCTCATCTGATGGTGACTAGCTGCTGGATCATGTCCAGATGGCTGTGTGTGATGTCCCACAGATTCCAGCAAAAGTTACACAGGGTGACAAGCAGGACATGTTACAGCTCTTGGTTCTACATACTTGGGCAAGCGAGGTAGGGTGCCACTGCTGGGTGTGGGCAGGCCAGGACATGGAGGCACATGCAGTTAAGGGAGGGCATTTGCTCTGGGGCTCTTCTGGGCAGGGCATGGGAGAGGGTCTATGGTGAGGTGGCAGGGACTTGGGGCCATGTCTGCCTGCACCCAGCAGCCAGTTAGGTGGCCTGAGTACTCAGCTATGCTTGGCAGTCTCCATAAGCCCAGGGAGCCCAGAGGGAATGCCCCCTGCCTGAAAATCTCTGCCAGCACAGACTGCCTGCAAGCATCCACCACCCCCCTCCATACACACAAAATAAATGCTAATTTTATGAATGTGCATAATTCTCACTGAAGTGAAATGCTCAAAAGCTTTCCTGATGTAGAACCTTATTTGGGAGTTTGTCAGTAGCAAAATCACAGAACTGTATCTTTCCTCCTCTTTGTGCAATTCTAGTTACAGTTAATGATGAGCAAAGCAGAGGATGGCCATGAGGATTGGATATAGACACAAGCTGGCTTCAGAATTAAAAGTTCAGTTTTGGTACTTCGAGTTTTTCATACAGTTAAGCTCAAAACATGAAACTCAGCTCTACCCCCAAACTTGTTTGAAGTCTGAAGTGAATGTTCATATCCATAGCTATGGTTATAGGGCCATCTCTTGTTTGTAGATTTGAATTAAATATGGCTTCAGAAAAATGTAGATGCTTACTGGAACATAAGTAAACTTCTAAACTTGCCTCTCTCCCTTTCCTGTCTTAAATATTTCCTGCTCACAAGTTGTTGCTTTTTCTGCATGTGCTTCTGTTTCTGACTTCACTGAATGAGTCAGAGCAGGTACCATTTTCATCTAGAATCTGCACTGCTGAAGCCTGGTTGCAATATTAGGATGCAGTTTTTAAAATAGAGTTGCCCAAGATGTACTGGAAAAAGATCTGGACACCCCCACAAATGGTAAAACACCAAAATTATAATAGTGTATTCTGAGAAACGTGAGAGAGATAAAAGTGAGAGGAATCCAGAAGTACACTGGAAATGTCACAAGAGGTAAAGAGAAACACTGAGGCCAAGTCCAGACAGGCATGGCCATGAAGTATGTGGCACGCACATTCAGCTGTTTTCTGTGCTGCAAGGGAGCAGCATGGGAGTGTTTTTTGACCCCTGTATATCCAGGAGTTGAAAAACTGTGCAAAAAACCAGAGCTGTGCATGTGGGGGCTGTGCTTGTTGCTCAGAACCAGAGCCTGGCTGACCAGATTCACACTCCAGCTGCTAGCCAGGATCTGAGCAGCAGGATTGCCCCTTGCTCTATGTTTGTTTCTCTTTCC
>NW_005843056.1:187512-188295 GCF_000455745.1 Alligator sinensis
TCTTCTTTGCTTGTCTCTCCCTGGCCTGGATCTGGGCCTGTCTACATTGTCCAAGTCCACCTGAGTCCATGCCTGGTGCTACTCTTAAGAGACCTACTGTGAGCATATGTATTGGCACGTTGGACACTGACAGAAATGATGGTTTGACATGCACTTGGGCTCCTGAAGCTCTACAACCATGCACTGACAGCCACGCAAAGCATCTTAAAATGCCCTATCACAAAACTGTCTGGACCTTCATGACATGAGGGTTCAAATGAAGGCATTCCAAAGTGCAGCACCTTCATTAATGTCTATCAGCATGTGGCAGGAATAGGGCTGGGCTCAAAACATGAGCAAAAACAATGTGTTGGCTGCATTTAATCAACTTCATAGTTGATTTCCATTACTGCGCACATACTGCTTTTGGTAGCTGTTTAATGATAAACAGCGTATTTAATGAGGCTTCCTTGTACACAAATGTAAGATGAGGGGCTTTCCCTCTCATGTTTGTCGAGAATCAGAGCAGCCGCCGGCAGCTGCTTTCTGACTCCCACCAGAGTGTTTAGATTTTTGACTTGACAGGTGGGTAATTAATGGATGGAGTGAAATTAACCAGGCACAGATGCGTGTTGGATGCAGGAGATTGTTTACTTACGCCGCCTCAGGATGAAATACGATGCAGGTAGCAGACTTGCTTTAGTTACAGCCAAGCGTACGTATCTGGTTATAATCGACCGTGCGTGACGAACGAGATGCCGCGACCGAGCTGACGTGCATGCGGGGGGGGGGGGGGGGGGGGGG
>NW_005843056.1:188417-190963 GCF_000455745.1 Alligator sinensis
TTGGGCGGAAGTGCAAGCTGGTTTTGTTTGTGTTATAACCAATTGATTTATGCCACGTCATCTGGTTTATGTTAGAATCACCAATTATACAGCAGTTTTTGCCAGGGTTTTATTGCAGGGATTTATTGCAGGGATATCCCCTTTCACTCTGACCAATCATCTTAAGTTTCGTTTCTTGTTAGTGGGCTTAAGTTTCGTTTCTTGTTTGTGACGTGGGCATACATTTTTTTTTTTCTTGCTTGTGACATGGGCATAGTTGCTTTTAGTTATGACATGCCCCCTTGCCCATGGCACAGAAGGTGACTACTTGAGTTAGGCTACAGCTTGTTCTTGTCGTCATACTCATTGTCATTGGGGTCTTCTAATGGCAAGCGGGTGTATACAAAAGCAGAAAGCGAAATAAGCTTGTTTTTAAAATATTGGACAAAACAGCAAATTATACTAAGACCAATGCCAATAGCACAAATGGGTAACAACAAAGTAATTAGGGGTGTTAACAAATACTTTAGCCAGGAAGAGCCCTCCCAAAGAGGAAGGCGTAGGCATGCAGTGAGTCCCGACTCTTTATCGGATCTGGTGATGTTGGCCCAAACCGACAGAAGAGACAAGATCGAGTTGGAGGGTCCAGGTCTGGAGGAGGCACCGAGGCGACAACGGCACTTAACAGGATCAGCACGATAAGCGCCCCCATGCCAGTCTGGGAAGTGCAAGGTCGGTGTGGCCCGATGTTCCGGTGGTTCTGGTGGCGAGCCGCTGTCGTATCTGGCCGTCGTGCTCGCTGCCAGACCCGGAAAATAAAACGAGAGCAGTAACTGGGTTTACGACAATTAGTTTGTTTGCAGTGTGGAGCGATGGGTGAGCCAATTGTGATGAGCTAAAATTGGTGATTGGTTTTATGCATTCCTTCCTGCTGCTCGAGTCGCTGTAGAAGGGTGACAAGGGCTTCTCGCAGGGGCCCCTTTGTTGGGATTGGCTTGTAGCGCCATGTAGACGTGTTGCAAAGTGTGGGTCTGTGCTGATCCATTTTTGAAATGGAGATTGGAAGATCTTGTAACACTTGCTCCTTTAATTCGAGCACTTTGAGACCGGGGATTCCCAAGATGTTGATGCCCCCTAGGACTGCCTCCAATGCGCGGTGGTATCCGGCCACTGTAAACTTTACTTTTGTTGTGACAGCGACGGCGTTTAGTCCCTGGACCTTAATGGCCTTTTCGGTTTTTTCATGAGGCGTCGTTGGGGTGATGACATTGATTTGCGCCCCGGTGTCCAAACAGAAGAGGACCTTGCGTCGTATAGTCGGGTTAGTGACATCGTAAACAACAAGCTCAACGTAGGGACGAGAGTCTGTGGGGTCGGGTTTGAGCGGGCCGCCGGTGTGACCAGTGGCCATTACTCATTTTTTGGCTTGTCTTGGTACTTAAAGTCCATTGCGGATGCTAGGAGTCGCTGGCCTCTGTCTCCCAAGATGCGCAGCTGTTGTTTGGTAAGCTGCGTGTTGTTCAGGAGGAAGCCAAACATGGCCCTCTCCTCCGGCGTCCTTGGCGGCGGGACCCGGAATTCACACCGAGGGCCAGGCTGGCGGCGGTCCGACTCCAGGTGTTCAACTCGGCACGCCGAAGAACGTGGGTCTGCCCCATCGGGGTTTGTTGTTGTAGAGTCCATGAGGGCCTGTAGCCATGGCAGCTCACTTAGCAGGTTTCCGGCTGGCTGACTGGCCAGCGGACCCAGGAGAAGCCTGAGAGTTACGGCTTCCTTCCCCCCGTAGAGTTCTACGCACGCCTCGATACTGCCCATCGTGGTTGGGACCTAGCCAGAGTCTGCCAGGTGTCGGTGGGGCCACGGCCCATCGCGTTGTTGCGGCGTTAATTCCAACTGATGTGTCCGGGGGTTCCAGGATGCGTAGGGTACCCCAATGATGGCCAGCAGTAGCTGTTCTGTGGAGGGTTTCAGCAGCCGTCCATTATGCCAGGCATAGGCTTTTTGGCACACTTGACCTGCAACGAGAGCTGGGAACAGAATGGGCCAATGGGTGTTGCCCGTTACTGTGTTTAAGTCAGTGGCATGTCCCCTGCTCCAGGTGGCTTGGCACGTTAGGAAACTAGCCTCCTCTTTGTCCAGTGTCTCCGACCCATACTCCACTAACAATCGTCCCATCCATACCGCTAAGGTTTCGCCTGGTTTTAGTTTCGATTCTTGGCATAAGTCCTGCATTTCAGGACAGGTACGGGTGCGGTACGTCATGGTGGTATGTGTCGCCCCTTGGCCGTCTATGTTATGCTTTAGCAGCGCTATCGGGTGAGCCTGGACCAGGGTGGGGTCGGGGTTGACTGGGAGGGCTGGGTATAACTTCCCTCCTCCGCCAGGGGCAGTTCTTAATTAATTCCACCTCCATCACATTTCCCCCAGATCCTGTTCATGACGCCATGTCCAGAATCAGAGCAGCCGCCGGCAGCTGCTTTCTGACTCCCACCGGAGTGTTTAGATTTTTGACTTGACAGGTGGGTAATTAATGGATGGGGGGAAATTAACCAGGCACAGACTCGTGT